>NC_085029.1:2499894-2737394 GCF_963692335.1 Osmerus eperlanus | reverse complement strand
GTTCGCTGTGGTCTCTCTCCTTCCATGACCCTGGAGAAGCCCTCCATTGGACGGCTCCTTGATGACATCACAGACAAGATCCACCGGCAGCACGAGACGATAGGCCTTCACTTTACGGTGTGTTACACACACACACACACACACACACCATGCACACATCATACACCATACACATACTGTACACACATGTACACACACCACACACCACACACGCCATACACACACACACACACACTGTACACACACACACGATACACATACTGTTAGTGTCTGATTTGCTCCCCTCTGTGATCACGGTCTCTTCCAGGTGTCTGACAGCTGCGTAGAAACAGCCAATGAGATCTTTGCATCTCAAATCCCCGCCCCCAGCTTGGAGGCACCGACCAAACAGGAGCTGAAGGAGGGGCTTCAGCGTCAGCGAATCAGAAACCTGGTGGCCGTCAGGTTAGCATGCAAATACACTCACCTCCTCACACACTCAAACACACTCACACGCGCTCACACGCACATCTTGTCTTCTGTAGGAAGTATGAGAAGCTTGTCAACGAGCTCCTGGACTGCCTTGAAGACAAAGACCTGTGAGTGTTGGTTGTGTGTATTTTTGTGAACGTGTGTGTGTGTGTAGGTGTACTGTTTGGGAGTTTTGGAGAGACAGAATAATTTTCAATTTTCAGTTCCAGCCCCTTTCCTCCACAAGGACATGTAAGTGAAGACAAATGGAGTTACAGAAACAGCCCTTCCTTAGCCCATGACTTCAATAACTTCATGAAATGGTCATAAAGTGCCAATTTGCATCATTAGACGTGGCTGCCTTCAGGGTTTGTGGATGGGGTATAGAAATGATTTTGTCTTGGTGTATATGGATGTTGTACGTGTGTTCTGTCAAAGAATCTGTGTGTGTGTGTGTTCAGGCCGTGGAAGTTTGAGCACATGGCTACAGACCTGCTCTCTCTTCAACTGAGAGACGACCACCCCCTCCCTCCGGATGCTATCCTGTACTTCACACAAGGCCTCACGCACGACTCACTCAGCATACGCAAGGTGTCTGTCCCTGTGTGTGTGTTTGTGTGTATGTGTACGTGTTTGTCCAGTGGTTCCTCTAGGATTTTTTTTTGCAGGCAGGTCTGTCCGAATCGCCCCCCCCCCCCCCCCCCCCAACCGAAACAAAGTTCTAACCCTATATTTCGGAGCAGGTTAATGTAATAGTCTAATAGCTAATGTAATATTGCATATATTTTCGGCCTATTTCCCCTACAGCAATAAGGTTAGGCTACTTAAAGACAGCTTCAACACACTCATAAAGTATGTTCTAAATGGCATAAATTCTGCCAATTAATAATTGACAACTTATTGTAAATGGTCAGTAGCCTAGTCCATCGATTAAGGTACGCGAAAGCATGTACACTGTCTGCTTCATTTGATCTTGATAGGCTAAGCATTCTGTAGCAAATAATAACAATAAACCCACTATTTATTAATTAAAACTACTTCAGCATAATAATGCACCTAAAATACAAACCTGAGCAAGGGCAGCAATCGCTATCGATCAACAGCCACGTGCAATTTAGCTAGCAGGGGAAGAATACAAACAACGAAAATCACCAGTTAACTTAATTTAAATTTGCAAGAACTATAGACTAAAACAATAACAGGCTTAAATGAACTGACAACATAAGTTATACAACTTACAGTTCTCAAGGACGCACAAACGCAATCTCAACTGCGGTGTGAAGCGTGTTTCCGTGCTATTCTCCGACATGCATTCTAAAGGCCGATTTATACTACTCCGACTCCGTTACGGACAGACAGAAGGACGGAGTTGGACAGATTTGTTGAATTTATAGTACTCCGAAGGCTGTGGGTGCTGAAAACAATTCACCGCCAGAAGAGTAGGTGGCGCTGCACTGCGATGCTAGCTAGGTTATCGAAAAGTCTGAGCAAATTTACAAATTAGCAGTTTCATCAATAAAATAAGCACATTTTCAGCAACTACACTGCCCATTTCTCGTCACATTTTAATTCAGATGCTGATTTACATGTACTGTTTAGCTGAAATATGAATTGTAAAAACTTACAGCAATGGCGCCCCCGCCCCTGACGCAAGCGGTTCTGAGTAATACGGACCAATCACAGCCAAGGGGTATCCGTAAAATGACAGACTATCGGACGGATAGTCAGGAAAATCAGGAGGTGCACTTAAAGCCGATTTATACTACTCCGTTTTCACAGACACGTACACAGGGAACACCCTCTCCGAGCCCCTCGGAGAGCTCTACGTGCACCTCCTGATTTTCCTGACTATCCGTCTGTCCGTCCGTCATTTTACGGATACCCCTTGGCTGTGATTGGTCCGTATTAAGAACCGCTTGCGTCAGTGGCGGGGTTGCCGTGACCAACAAGACGAACAGAATCCTTTGACCGCCATTGCTGTAAGTTTTTACAATTCATATTTCAGCTAAACAGTACATGTAAATCAGCATCTGAATTAAAATGTGACGAGAAATTGGCAGTGTAGTTGCTGAAAATGTGCTTATTTTATTGATGAAACGGCTAATTTGTAAATTTGCTCAGACTTTTCGATAACCTAGCTAGCATCGCAGTGCAGCGCCACCTACTCTTCTGGCGGTGAATTGTTTTCAGCACCCACAGCCTTCGGAGTACTATAAATTCAACGAATCCGTCCGTCGGAGTAGTATAATTCGGCCTTTAAAGCTCTCCAAGAGGCTCGGAGAGGACTCGGAGAGTGGGTTCCACGTCGGAGAGGACGTTCCCTGTGTCCGTCGGATACGGACGGATAGACTTCGTTTATGGTTCTCCGTAGGCTGTGGGTGCTGAAAACAATTCACCGCCAGAAGAGTAGGTGGCGCAACGTTTTTTTTGTAAGTCGTCGTGGAGTGTTTATTTACCTAGGTTATCGAGAAGTTGGAGCAAATTCACAAATTAGCCGTTTCATCAATAAAATACGCACATTTTCAGCAACTACACTGCCCATTTCTCATCACATTTTAATTCAGATGCTGATTTACATGTACTGTTTAGCTGAAATATTAATTGTAAAAACTTACAGCAATGGTGGTCAAAGGATTCTGTTCATCCTGTTTATCACGGCAACCCCGCCCCTGACGCAAGCGGTTCTTAATACTGACCAATCACAGCCAATGGGGTATCCGTAACTATCCGAAATTACGACGGATAGTTAAGGAGGTGCACGTCGAGCTCTCCGGGGCTCTCCGAGGGCTCTCGGAGAGCTTGGAAAGGGCGTTCCCCGTAGAGGAGGGCGTTCCCATTTGTCCGTTTTTTTGAAAACGGAGAAGCATATATCGGCCTTTAACAATCACTGCTGATAGACGGCCTTTTGTACAGCCCTATTTCTGATACCGTGGCGGCAGAAATTTGCGGGTCACGGCAAAATCAACATAGAGGAAACACTGGTGTCTACATTTTGTGGTCTGTCTGGGTAGCAGACTGGGAGCAACATGAAGGACTTGTTTACAAAGCGTCAGTTTCTCCTCCTGTCCCCTAGGTGGCCATCTGCACTGTAGCTGCCATTTTAAAACAGCTGAAGAGACCACGCAAGAAAGTGTCTCTGAAGCCCCCGGACATCAGTGAGTAAACACACAGCTCAATCAAGTGAACAGACACGTGCCGTCATTGAGTCTAAGTTATACTGGGACGATTGTGTGTGTGTGTGTGTGTCTAGGTGGTATAGTCGACTCCGAGCATCTGTGTGTGGGAGACAGGGATTCAAACCGCTGGTTACAGTATGACAGCAACAGGCTCCCCCTCAGCCAGGAACAGTGGAACTCTCTGAACTATGTGGAGAAGACTCACTGGGGCTATTACACATGGCCTAGGTAAGACTGACTGGCTAGCTGGCTGGCTGATTGACTGACTGATTGACTAACTGACTGATTGACTGGCTGACTGATTGACTAACTAACTGACTGATTGATTGACTGGCTGACTGATTGACTAACTGACTGACTGATTGACTAACTGACTGGCTGACCGACTGATGATTGTCCACTCATCCATGTGTCCATCCATCCCTCCTGTGGACCCTGGTCATGTGAACAGAGAGATCGTCATCTATGCACCTTATGTAGAACAGCCCAAGGAAGCCCTGGAATATGAGGAGATGTGTGAGGTACACACACACACACACACTCTTGTGTGGGTTACCATAGTAGTCTCTACATTCATTTACATGTGTGAAATGTATGTGCGTGTGTTCTCAGGGTGAGAAGATCATCTATGAACATTTCATAGACCCAGAGTTCATTGGCCAGCTGATTGAGTTTCTGTCTCTGGAGGATCGCAAAGGCAAGGACAGTTTCAGTCCTCGTCGATTCTGCCTGTTTAAGGTACACACTGTCTCAGATACACACACACTCACACGCGATCCTTGTGTGCTCTCCAACCATTTATGTTTCTGTGTGTACCTGACAGGGGCTGTTCCGCAACTATGGCGATGCGTTCTTGTCATTGTTGTGGCCCCACCTGGAGCAGTTGGCTGGGGACTCTCACGAGAGCTCCCAGAGGTGTGTTTGTGAAGTCACAGCTGGCCTCATCAGGGGCAGTAAACACTGGAGCTACAGCAAGGTACACATGCACACACACACACCACTCATTGAGCATTGTAGCCACCACTGTTGCGGTCTGATAATCCGTGCTTGTTTGTGTGTGTGTGTGTGTGTGTGAGTGGATGTATAAATGTGTGTGTGTGTATGTGTGAGTGGGTGTATATATGTGTGTGTGTGTGTGTGCGTGTAGGTGGAGAGCATGTGGAAGCTTTTGGGTCCTCTCATCCGGACAGCATTGTCCAACATCACCGTGGAAACGTACACAGACTGGGGCACCTGCATCGCGACAGCATGTGTATGTAAATACATAAAATATAGGGGCCCTGTTCCATAAAGCGAATTTTCGGAATAAGCCAGGCTTATGTCAGTTAGTCGGACTCATTTACAGTTCATTCAGTTCCATAAAGCCAGTTCAATTTAGTTCAAACCCAGTTACTATGGCAACTTATGCTGCGAAACTAACCTGGTCCGGGGCAGGCTAACTGTCAGGCTTGGCTTGTGTTGTTGCTTAACACTGACCCAACGGGAAAACGATGATTTACCAACGGACTATCTGGCGTGATGCCTTTTTTTAAATATAAAATAAAAATGTATGCATGCAACAATGATGAACAATGATTTCAGAATGATACAAACCTACATAGTCTACATTAAACGTATGACTATATGGTAGTTTGTGATATCAAATGTTTAGGCTGATGCTACATATCTCATTCTAAATTATCCAGGTATAATTATCATAGCTACATAATACATAACAGTAGCCTACAAATTAACCTAAATCCATAGCCTACATCTATTCTCTATTTTTCCGACACAAAAACCATGTTAAAAAGTTAGGTTTATTGAAGATGATGAAACTGGTTATTTCTTTCCTCTTGATGAATGGATTTATTTTCCAAAAGGAAACAAATGTAAAACTGCTATATAAACTTTAGAAGAGTCCTTTCAAATGATGTTTCTTTATTCCAAGTGTCTTTGTCTTGGCGTGGCCCGTCCACACGTTGACCCGATGATACGGTCAATGACTGTTTCCACACACACCTGCCACCCCCTGGGCTGGGTCACTGGTTTCTCATTGGAAAGGGACGAGTATGACGAGTGTTTGGGACACCCATGCAGACTAACACAATGTTAATAATAATATCATTATTAATTAATATAACGTAAATCTATATCACTATATTTAGAGCTCTTATAGTTATTATCCAAAATAAATGAATGGCTCCTACACTACTGGATTATGTATTGGTTATTAGTTTAAAAAAATGAACAATGTAAAAAAACGTCAATTTAGATGTGTTTAGAGGGTGTATGTTTTTTTTTTTTTTACCTTGACATATGTAGCCTATCGTTCATGTCAATCATGGCATGTCATTTTATTTTGATGAAGTGGTGGATGAGCTGTCATAGTACGTGTCATAAAGAGAACGTTCTTTCGGGAAGATATGATCCATGTTCTACCTCTCAGGATTCCTAAGAATAGGGTGCATCCACAATGATCTTGACTTCTGGAATCTGACTTGAATTAGGCAGATTGCGTGACCTAGAATTGGCCTTTATGGAACCGCTTTAACCCCGACTGACTTGTTAGGTTAATTCAAGTCAGGTTTGGGTTCTTTAATCCCATCCTTTTTGAGCAGCCTTTATGGAACAGGCCCCAGGTATACATACATAGAATATACACACATATACGTATACACACTTAGAATATACACTTATAGGGTATACACACGTAAAGTATACACATGTTGTAAAATCATGTGCAACACCCAGTTGAAGAGGCTGCGTGTGTGTGTGTGTGTGTGTGTGTGTGCGTGCGTGCGTGCGTGTGTGTGTTCCAGGTGGGCCGGGACCCCAGGAAGCTGCACTGGCTGTTTGAGCTGCTGATGGAGAGCCCCCTCAGTGGGGAGGGGGGGTCATTCAGGGACGCCAGGTCAGTGTGTGTGTGTGTGTTCACCTAAAATACCTTTTCCTCTCCTCCCCTCGACACGATTTCTAAAAGTAGGCTGAGCTGAGCTGCGAGATGTGGCACACATGACTATTTCATTACCCTTCGTTCCTCATCTCTCATGTCTCATCTCTCCTCTCCTCCTCCCCCCTCAGCCTGCTGTACGTGCTGCAGGGGGGACTGGCCCAGCAGGAGTGGAGGGTTGCTGACCTGCTACACAGACTGCTGGCCTACCTGGAGCCCAAACTCACACAGGTGTACAAGAACGTGAGGGAGCGCATCGGCAGGTACACACACACTTAATATTAAATATCAAAGATCAGGTTTCTTTACTCTTTAATAAGTTCTTTCTTCGTTTTCTGTGATATTTCATCACCAGCTTTCATAATCTTTAAGCTTGTAGCAGTTTTTACATTGGCCAAACAACCAAAACTTTGCCCCTTGATCTAATGGAAGAGGGTTAAACTGTATTGTATTAATGAATATTTGTATATTAATGTTAATATGAACCACACACGATGAAATTGTAGTTATTTGTTTCAACAGGTTTAATTAGAATATAATTAAATAAAATTGATCTTTAATAACATTTCAAACAAATTAAATCAATTACAAGGCAAAGTGAAAGTTAAATCTTACCTACTACCAGATACCAGAGAGAAAAAGTAAGAGGTGAGGAAGGAGGAGTAGGAAAAGCCCTCAGGAGATCAAGAATCCACAGAACAATGCTTCATTATCCCCTCTTCCAAACTATTATCAGTAGATCAACCAATCAGATCACATCTTGACCCTTACTTATCAACATATGACTGCCAGTGCAACAGTGAGTCACACAATGGCAGGGCTGTCTTCCAGCCTACAATCTCAAGGTAATAGCAGTGGGTCCCAGCAGAAGTTCTTTGCTTTCTTTGCTGCCATCTAATCTTCCCTTCCTCTCTCTCCCTCCCCCCAGCGTGCTGACGTACATTTTCATGATAGACGTGGCGCTGCCCCACACGCGCCCTACCTGCTCCCCCCACGTGGCTGAGTTCACCAGCAGGGTCCTGGCCCGGCTCAAGCCCCTGACCTCGGAGCAGGAGATCCACAACCACGTCCGCGAGGAGAACCTCCAGGAGCCTGACGAGAAGACCCAGGCCATCAAACTTCTCAAGACAGGTGTGCCTCCACAGCGTCCCTGCAGGGCTGGGGAGAGGGGAGGTACCTGTGGAACCACGGTAACCCTTTCTTGTTTGTGTTCACCAGTGTTGAAGTGGTTGATGGCCAGCGCTGGACGAACCTTCACTACTCCTGTGGAACAGCAGCTGCAGCTTCTCCCCCTGCTCTTCAAGGTACACACATACACACACACACTTTGACACACACATACACTCCCACGCATAGACACAGACACACAGACACACAGACACTCACATAGGCAGACACGCACGCACTTTCCCAAGACCCTGACAACTCAACCAAGACAGCGTCATTACACATTCATTTTAACTCTTCCCTAAAATTCCATTACTGTCTTCACCGACTCTAAATGATTTTTTAACGACTTCTTCGCTGGCCTCTCCGCCTGTGTCTCGGTCCAGATTGCCCCAGTGGAGATGGATGAGAACTATGATGAGATGAAACAGGATGCCCGCACCTGTCTCTCGCTCATGTCACAGGGTCTGCTCTACCCGGAGCATATCCCCATAGTCCTGGCTGCTCTGCAGGAGGTAAACACACACACACACACACACTCTTGCTAGAAGTAACTCACTCACCTGCTCACTTACGCAAACATTCTTCCACACAAACACGCACACACACACTCCTGCTAAAACTCAGAATTAGAATAACGTTGAGTTGCCAAGTAAGTGTACAAAAACAAGGAATTTACTTTGGTGGGCAGGTGCATACAGTAAACATAAAATAATCTTAAAAAGTGCATGTAGTCCTTAAATCTAGAATATAAAAATGTAAGAACTCACTCCATACCCTACCACACACACACACTCCTGCTAGAACTCACTTACTCAGACACCCAGCAACACACTTACACACACCTATTTGTTTTGCTCACATCACAGGCATCACAGGCCCTCAGCTCTTTGTGGAATTAGGATTCTCAAACTCTCCCTTTTCCTCCCTGTTTTACACCTTGATTTCTTACCCTCTCTCTTCTATCACTCTCTCTCCCCCTTCCTGTTGTCCATCCCTTCCCATCCTTCTCTCTCCACTTTTGTCCCGTTCTTCCCCTCCCTGCAGATGTCGTCCAATCGCTCGTGGCACGCGCGTCACTCGGTGCTGTCCTACCTGCAGATCATGGTGTTCTACAACCTGTTCACCATCCTGGCTCTGCCCACGCAGGTGCTCAGCATCCGGGCCCTTGTGCTGCAGCTGCTGCAAGACGAGCAGCTGGAGGTAACCAGGGTGACACCACCTCTCCCAGCAGGAAACACGATAGGCTAGGCATGACAGCAGCACTTGGGACTGTGTCAGATTATCATGGGATCTCCCTTCTCCTCTTCTCAACGTTGTCTTCTCCTCTCGTTCTTGCTCCACCATCCCTCCCCTCCCTTTTTGCCTCCTTTCTTTCTTTCCCTCTCTCCCTCTCTCTCTCTCTCTCTCTCCCTCTCTCTCCCTCTCTCTATCCCCCACTCTCTCTCTCTGTGTCTCTCGGTCTCCCTGTCTGTCTCTGTTCCTGTTGTGCTCCAGGTAAGAGACATGGCCGGGACCACCCTGAGTGGTTTCTTGCAGTGTCAGTTCTTTCCCCTGGACGTCAGTCTGCAGAGCCAGCTCCAGTCCCTCAGTCACACCTCCCTCCCCAGGGCCAGGAGCAGAGAGCTTTCTTCCACAGGTGCACACACACACACACACACACACTCGCACACACGCACACGCACACTCGCACACACACACACACACACACACACACACACTCATAGTATTTGTGATTCACGATGTGATTTGAGGTTGAAACTGTGCGTGTGTGCAGACCTGGTTCGCCGCCATGCGGGAGTTCTCGGCCTCAGCGCCTGCATCCTGTCATGTCCGTATGACGTCCCTGTCTGGATGCCCCCGATCCTCATGGACCTTAGCAACCACCTCAATGACCCACAGCCCATAGAGGTACACACTGTTGCACCCAAGTAACTTGGTAACACACACACACAATAGTCTATTATCTGGAACTAGCATTGTGTCTTATGCTTCGTAGTTGACGGTGAAGAAAACTCTGTCAGACTTCCGACGTACTCACCATGACAACTGGCAAAAGCACCGTCAGCGCTTCACAGATGACCAGCTGCTAGTGCTCACTGACCTGCTGGTTTCCCCCTGCTACTACGCCTAGACAGGTACAACCTTACCACAACCTTACCACAACATTACCCTAACCCTCCTACAACATCTAGACAGGTACAACCTTACCACAACATGACCCTAACCCTGCTACTACATCTAGACAGGTACAACCTTACTACAAACTTACCACATTACCCTAACCCTCCTACAACATTTAGACAGGTAACAGAATGTTCCCACATTATCCTAATCATTCTACTGTCTGAGCATCTCCCTCAACATTATGTCAGTCGCCTAATCGCTACTTATGTAAAAGCACTAGAAGACACCTTTTCTCATCACTTACTATGGTCTTCTTAATGCACTTATCCTTGTCCTTTCTCTTTTCTCTCCTTCTCGCCTCTTAATCTCCTCAGCATTTCTCGCCAGACAACTGGATCAAAGTTGTAGTTTTTACTTTTAATGAAGAGCAAGAATCAAAGTGAAAATACAGAGTGGATGGAGAGTGGGTGGTGACAGGTGAACACTGGTGTGTATAGGGAGAGTGAGGGATTTAGTCAGTCTACTTGTATAAACGTATATATCTGTATATACTTTAAAACATTTCTATTGTTACCTTCTGTTAATCCGTGAGCAACACAAATCCTTGCTCATTGACATGTTTCATTGTGTATATTAGTCATCCTGCACTGACATGATGTCAAAACTAATAAGTTCAGTTAGCTTAATTTGGCCTCTTTAGATATGACAGAAAAATGACACTTAGCAGACTTCCAGTATTTGTTCAATGGACTTCACAGCTGTTTCAGTAAAAAATGTATGCCTTTGTGCTGTTAGTGTGTGCATGGGAGAGCTGTTGGTTCGAAGCTAAATCATCTTGCTGCCATAGCATTTCACATATTGTGGTTGTGGCCCAACTATTGGTCCATTAAGCACTGGTAAACTAATATATGAAGACAACCTGGCTGACCAGACAAGACCACTAGTGTATGGTTAGTAAATACTCTCTGTTGTAAGAAGAAAAACAGGATAAGCCCAACAGACCAGACACCCTCCAGGATGTAGGCATCAAGAACATACGTGAACAGCATTACTGTTTAATACAAAGTACCTCAAGATCCTGGAATGTTCTGGAATAAAGAGTTCTGGAAAGCATAACCATGTCCACATGGCAAAGGATCCCAACTCGCCTGTGAAGCTTGGTGATGTTTGGACATGTGTGGCTGCTGTAGGAACAGGCTCCCTGTCTTCACTGATTAAGTGACTACTGAGAGCAGCAGGAGGTTTCACTCTGTGTAGTACAGGAAAAAAAGGACAGAGAAAACTATCATCTGCCCAGATACAACCAAATGGCTCTAAACTCATTGGACAGCGGGTCCTCATGCAGCAAGACACTCACCACAAACACACTGCTAGAGCAACCAAGGATTTCTTCATGGCCAGTTATTAGCTTGCCAAGTCAATAATTCGATCTGAATCTAATGGAGCATGCATTTTAAATGCTGAGGGGAAACAGAAAGCAAAGAGCCCGGTGAAATGAACCAGAACCAACACCAGCAGCAGTATGGCCTGGAAGGACCACAGTAGGACATACCAAGTAGGAATGAAAATACCTTCCCTGACAGGAGTTTAAGCTCAGCGCATCCTTTCAAATTCAAAGTGCTGCAGCACAGATCATAAACATAGAAAACTCACGTGTCACTGCCCAAGGCCTCTCTCTCCCTCTGCCCAAGGCCTCTCTGTGTTCACAGCACCTGCAGTAGGGCTGGTGGGATGGTTTACTTTAATATGCACTGATCTGAATAATGTTTCAGGTGTTCCTCTCTGAAAGAGTACAGATGTAGCGTAGTGCCAAACATGTTCTATAGCTGTGCTGTAGACCAAAGCCAATAAACATGACTTCGGACCACCTTGGGAGTGTGTGTGGATTTGACTGGAGTAGAATGTAGATGTCTTCTTTTTCAAGTTTGGCTTTGTTGGACGTACCTGTGTTGCCCTGTCAACAACAGTAGAATCTTGACTTAAACCCTTTTGAAGATACATTCAGTCATCCGTGCAGGAACTTGTCACCAACACAGATGTATTTGTTTGGTTTATTTGCCATAATTAGTTTGAATTATTAACACTTTGATTGTTGTGTTGGCAATGAAACCTGTTTCAGACTCGAATGAATAAGTGTGTTTTTATTTAGAGGAACCAAGTGTGCAGACAAGGCATCAACAAAACCTGCATGTGGCAATATAAATACCAGCTCTATAAATGTGCCCTCCGGTTAACACAGAAATCAATAGTAAAAGCTCAAATTGCACAGGTAATACTTTATATGGGTATAGACTGTCAACAGTGCCTCATCGCTACCCAGCAGTCCACCTAATTTATCAATTTATAGCAGCCATAAAAGGGATTAACACCCAGATCTGAGGGCTCTTCCCAGTGTTACTGATCTGATTTATAACCAACTCACAGTACACACTTCAGGTTACTGCAGCCTGGTGTCTTTCCATCCAATCAAACATTAAAAACCAACAGTGAGGACCACACTGCCCAGCTACTCATGGTGCTCCAGCACGGACGGCATTTCTTACATAATATCTTGTATAATGCTAGATGCTACCACATTTTGCATTTCAAGGACAAGTATACTATTACATGTCTTGATTAACTGTAGACTGCCAGCAGCTAGTAGAGACAGGTGTTTGTTATGCTTAATTTGTAAATCGGAAAGTGCCAGAACGCAAAGTGCATATGAGAGCGGAGGGGTGAGGAGGCAGGCATGGGTTCCAGAACGCGTTGTGTTGCCAATTTAGCTACTTTGAAAATCATTTTTTTGTCGTTGAGCAGCAGCAAAATAACTATAACTGTACCTCCATGTTGTCATAGCTGACAGTCATGTTAAGTTCCCCCCCCACCCTGCAGCTGGGTGTGGATGAGGGGCACAATCTGGTTTGAATTGACATAATAACCTTGGCGATGTGGGGGGTCTGAGACAGCTCGACGGTTAAAAGAAAAAGCTTCACTTTGTTTTTGTATGGTATAGGTAAAGTTGTCGCAATACGACAACTTTACCTCATCAGTCATTGGGTCACAATGACTGATGGGTCAGAATGACCCGAAGATCCCAAGGGTTAAATGACTCTGCACAACACGCAAATGACCACATCGCCATGCGTAATTTACCACGAGGTACCGGATTGCCGCAAATAGGTACCGGAACACAGACATTCAAAACCAGAGGTCTCCTGTTCTGGCAGGATTCGGCACAAATTAAGCATTGGTACAATATACAGACAACACAGCCCTGCCCTGTTACCATGAAGACAGAGAGTTCTAGTTCTGTTAAAGGTCCCATGACATGAACATTTCACTTTAGGAGGTTATTTAACATTAATATGAGTTCCCCCAACCTGCCTTTGGTCCCCAAGTGGCTAGACATTTTGATAGGTGTAAACCAAGCCTTGGGTATTCTTCTCCGCCTTTGAGAAAATGAAAGCTCAAACCCTCTCCTTATGTCGTTATAAGGAGGAAGGTTACCTCCCCTTTCTCTGGCCCGCCCATGAGAATCTGAGCTACGACCATGCGAGTGCGATTGTTTTTTCCTAGAGAGACATCATGGCTTGCAAACGAACGAAGCATAACAGTTGCTCAGTGTTTGGATGTAAACAAAAGTATTTTTTTTGTTCCTCCATCCGAGCCTCTGAAGAACCAGTTTCTTCATTTTCTTTTCTCTGGAAATGCACCGACACAACTTCCCAAAGTTTTGTATGTCTGCGCCAAACATTTCAGCCACGACTGTTTCCTCAACTTGGGCCAATACAAAGCTGGCCTTGCTGACTGTCTAAAATGTAATTCTGCATCAGTACCAACTCTCCTTGGTCCGGCTACAAACCTTGGATAAGTAAGTCAACTAACGCATTTTGTTGCTTTACTGTATATGGTTACCTAGCTTGCTACCCTTCATCATGTCAGAATGTCACCTTCAGAATGTGGCTGTAACATTAGCTCTGCAGCTAACAGCTCAGTTACTGTCGCTAATGTAAAGGTAGATAGCATCAAGTATGTGTGTGAGTACACACACTGTAACGCAAGTGTTGTACACTTCTTTGTATTTGGATAACCGTTCTGCTGTTGGTTTTAAGGCGCGCGCGATATCCGCCTTTCCACTCATTGAAATGACTGAGTGTGCACCTCTGCAAACCAGGGTGATCAGATGAGAATGGGCAAATTCGAGGCATCTTACAGCAATGGGGCTACGAGCCATTGCGATACATCCACTGTCAACATTAGCGCATGGTGCCGCCTCTCTCCATCTCATTAGCATTTAAAGCAACAGACACAGAAACAGCACGTCCTGAGGAAAGCTCGTTGTGGGACTGCTAGTAGTGGCTGTAATTATGCACCAAGGCTGAATTTTGGGAAAGAGACTTCAGATACAGTATTGGGGGACCACTAAGGCCTATATAAAAGCATCCAAAAACAGCATGTCATGGGACCTTTAAGTCAAGTCATACTGGCTGTCCTCTTTAGGCTCTGTACCAGTCTGTGTGTGTGTGTGTGTTACTGAGCTCCTTGTAGTCTCTCTCTGACCAGAGTCTCCAAGGAGAACAGATGTGAGTCCGAGTCCTCAGGCAGGATCGTCCTCAAAGCCTCAGCCAATTGGAACAGGTACTCAGTGTTCCGTCCACTTGGCCCTACCGCATCCACAATCTGATTGGCTATGTGCTCCAGCGGGGCGGGACCTAGGTAGTCTGGGTTGTCATAGGAGCCAATGTAGAGCAGTGCTTCACCGGGGGGCGGGGTGAGGGGTGGCCGGGGGTGGAAGGTCACAGAGATGACCCGGTAACCACCCTTCTCCCGGTAGTCGAGGTAACGCTTCACTTCTTCCTCTCTCCCTGTTGGCAGTTTGTACGCCACACCCCACACACACCCCTGGAGGGGACACACAATATTTACAATCAGGTAGAGAGATAGAGACAAAGCCAGATAGAAAGATAAAGACACATTTGTCAGGTTGTGGATCTTCTTTGATCTGTTGTTGTAGTAGCAACAGAATTTCTGCACCGTCAGTTCATATGACACCGTTGACCTTTCAAAGTTTTAGCCTACTTCATGTATACGTATTGTCTCAAAGAGGTTCATGACTTTTCCTTTCAAGGATAGTAAAGTATTTTATTAATGTCCATAACCTTTTGTAGACCTGGAAGTCACAATATTTTATATCCTGACTTTTCCAGGTTTTTCATGACCATGGGAACCCATCAGTTCTTCAAGTCTGTGCCATACACGGCTGTAAACCTACTGTGGTATAGCAGGACAGGTGGAAAACAGTACCCTGACCCTGGCTTAGGTTTTTGAGTTCATTTTATATTCCTAATTTAGGTATTCTCAGTTGTTAGGTGAATTATTCATTAGTATTCACATTTTAAAATGATTACTATATTATATGGGGTATAATAGCTATGAGTTTGCAATAACAGTCGGCTATGTATTTATAACAGATTATTTATTATAGTTTTAGAAACCCCGCTAGGGTTTGTCGAGAGGAGCAGGACCATATAATTCATATGTACCTGTTCTTGTTATAAATGGCTACTACACTAATAAACTTGACACTTGAATATGTGCCGTCTCCGCTCACCTCAGCCTCTTCCACAAGGGTGACGACCCGTCCAGGCTGGAGGGGAAGAGAAGCGAGAGAATGATTACTATCTCACTCTCAACGATCAAGAAAGGTTAGACACACAGTCCCTGACCATGAGCAAGCTAACGTTGGCTATTCTACCAAGCTAGCTGGTTAGCTAGTTTCTAGCAAGCCACATGTTAGGTACAGTTTCTCCAGTCCAGGCTCACCTTTCCAGGTACTCCACGGTGATCGGTGCTGCCCTGCCAGAACCGGCGACAGAAACCTGTGATGTAGCCCACACGTTTCTCCTCATAAGGAAAATCAACTTTCCATATTAGAGAACCATATCCAAAAACCCACATGGCAACAACTAGACACCACAAACAAACTACTGGTGTTAGCTAGCCAGCTTACATAGAAGCTACTGTATGCGAGGTAGCCTAGTTTAGCTAGTAGCTATCTGGATTTAGCGAGCATTAGCTAGCCAGCTACAGTAGCTAGCTATTATTAAATTGAACTTAGCTTTCATTAAATCATAACTATTTCATGTTTTCGCAAGCACTGGCAGACAGTTTATAGTATACTGAGTCTACAGTAACTAATTCACATAACTAGTTTACAGACGCAGCAAACATATGCTACTACTTGTAGCATTGTTTTCTGCTGGCGAACACAGTACGTTCGTGGATGGAAAGACGACCTAAAAGAAGACCACTTGTACAGAACTCAAGAACCGCCTCTTGTTCGGCTCGCTAAAGGCGAAAGTCACGATTATAATGGCATGTTTCGAACACCAGATGGTGCTAAGACTTAACAATAAATATTGATGTTTTTATCAAATCGCCTACGACTAAATAGCCTACTGCTCTACATAGTAAATGTAATTATAAGTATATTTATTGTATTTAAAAATGTTCTGTAGTTAGTAGAGCTATAAGGTATTATAGCCTACTGTGGGATCGTGTAGTGTATGAACAGTGTAGTGTTGTAGTTTTGAGATTTGTTGATCCTATTCATATTAGAGGAAAGTAGTTTAACCACAGTTGTATAGTCATGTTGTTGGAAGTATTTGCTGTAGGATTTTTATAGTATAAAGCCAATTTTATTAAAAGTTTAGCACAGTCAGTATAGCACAATAGTGGTATTCTTGGTACTGTAGTTGCAGAAGAAAAAGAAAAAGGAGGTAAGCTATGTGAAGAGATCCCTCAGCCAACTCCCTCCTCCTCCTTTCCTTCTGTCTCTCCCCCCTCTCTTCCCCTGTTCCATGTCCTCTACAGCTCAGGTATAAAAACAAACTATTTGTTCGAAAGGTGCCATTAACACAAAGGTTTTTGATGAAATGTGTAGGTCGGTGTGTGCTTGTACATGTGTGTGTATTATTGCTGTGTGTGGCCGTGTGTGTGTGTGTGCATTTTTCATGACAGCTATGTGAGCTTGTCATCCTGCTTCTCTAGATCAATGGAGCACAGTTGCCTAGCAACCTGGTGATCGGAGGAAGGAGGTGGAGAAAGAGCAGCATAGATTAGAAAGAGGAGATGGGGGACCAGCCAGGAGAGCAAAAAAGAGGGGGAAGGAGGAAGAAAATAAACAAGAAAGGGATAGCGAAGGGGAAGGAGATAAAGCAAAGAATATCAAAAGAAACAGAAGCTGAATGTCCTTTAGTCACAAATAGTCTGAAAAAAGGGGCTCATAAACAGGGAATAAGGGAGTGTCTTGTCCTATGTGGGGGGGTAGGGGTGTGAGTTGGGTAGGGGGTTCACTCAGAGTAGAGGCTCCCTCAAAACCACAAAAAACTAGACCGCCTGGTTGTGCAGAAAATCGGTTACCATGACAACAGGGAGGAGAAGGCACCAGGTGACTGTCAGATCGTTGGGATGCTAATTGTCCATTTTCAATCCCCCATAAAGTTTAACAGCAGCTATGTCGCCCCATGTTATTCTAACTCAGTCACAGAGCACACCTCAGAGACACACTACACGCCTCTCCCTCTCTCTCTCTCTCTCTCTCTCTCTCTCTCTCTCTCTCTCTCTCTCTCTCTCTCTCTCTCTCTCTCCCTCCATCTCTCTCTTTCTCTTTCTCCCTCTCTCTCCTTCTCTCTTTAACGCTCCCTCTCCCCCTCCCCCCTCCCCCTCTCCCATCTCTCAGGAGACCGCCAAACACCTGATCATCTGAAACACACTCTCTCCACTTGCCTTCTCTTTCCCCTCCTCTCTCTCTCCCCATCAGTCAGACTCTCTTTCCCTCTCCCTTGCCATTTCCTTCCTTCCATCTCTCCCAGCCTTCTCCCCACCTTCCACACTCTTATTTCCTGTGTCTTTTTTGGTCCGTCCTCTATAATCCATTTTTCTCTTTCCTTCCATTCCCCTTTTCCCTCTTTTCCTCTCACCCCCAAATTTGTCTTTGCCGTCACCTCCTCTGTCACCCTTACTTCATCTTCCTGTCCTCTCTGTTTACCTCCCCCTCTCCCTGCAGTGCGTTTAGCCACTTTGTTCCCTTAAAGATAAAGATAATTAAATCAGCGACTAAACGGGCGAGAGCGCTGCTGGCGTCACCATGGTACCACTTTGATGTTCTATTTCAGTGTGATAGTATCATCATCAACTCATCATTCCCAAAGTACTGCCTACACTCACATACACACACACACACACACACACAAACAAGGCACTTCCGGTGGCTTAACAGGATGTGAGGTAGGCTCTCCTTGTGAGGAAGCATGTCTCTGTGTGTGCTTGTGGAATTGAGCCCTTTCCTGCTGTTGTCACAGTCTGAGGGGGCTGTACCACGTTTGGATGGAACCCTGCCCAGTTCCAGCCCCTTGGGAACCTGGATGAGCGCCTGATATATTTAGTGGTTAGTTGGAGGAGGAAGGTTTATGTTCTTCTAGTGACTTGGTTACTATTCATTATCAACTGTATGTATTTACTCTGTCGCTGACCTCTCTGACTCCTGACCTCCAGCCTCCTGACCTCCAGCCTCCTGACCTCCAGCCTCCTGACCTCCAGCCTCCTGACCTCCAGCCTCCTCCAGGCCAGCAGACAGCCTTGGGCCTTGGCGTCGTTTTGAGACACACTCGCAGGTTGATTGGTGGCTTGAGGAGGAATGTAATTAACTATAGATCGCCAGTAAGCCTTTCCATTAGGATGTCCGCACACACACAGGCTTGGTGCACTCTGCACTTCTGACTGCCAGTCTCCTTCTGTGGGTCAGCTGATCAATGCTAATGCCTGTAAAGGGTCCTAATGAACTACAGATCTATAGCCTGCTGTCTGTGTACGTGTAGTCACGTTTGTGTGTGACAGACAGACAGGTTTAAAGTTATTTTGTTTTCAAATATTACAATCATTCAAGGACAGGGCCGTACTATTATTACAAATCAGACTGAGGTTGCACAGAAATGACCTCCCCCAACACACTTTCTCTCTTACAAACATACACACGCACCTGCACAATTTGCTGTTTGCACTATTGGCAAGTGGAATTAGTAAATATATGACCTACATGGAAAGTCATTACAACACGATTAGAGACAAACCTCCCATTTAATCTCATTTGAAGAGGGTTGGATGCTTGTCACACAGTCTCTCGCCCTCACTTTATCTTTCTCGCCCTCTCTTTCCCACCCTCTCTGTCTCTCTCTGACCATCTTTTGGGTACTGTTGTGGAGGGAGCATCAGATGGACCCACGGCAACTCTCTGCATAGCAGAGGTAAGTATACCGGGCAGTCATTAAACAATGGTGTTAAACCCATCCATTAGAATCAATAGCACATTCACACACACTCACGTATGCAACCACATCCAATTAAGTCTGACCATTTACCCTAGGATCTCTGAATGTAAAAACAACACCTTACTGTTTAGTCACTGTAACAAACCTCTAGTCTCTTATTCAGACAGAGAATCACACACACACATTGGCACTGTCTGTGTGTGCTGACAGACGAGGTTTTTATTTTTGGCTTTATATTCTCTCTGCTAGCAGTTCAGACACACACATTGCCACACACACACACACACACACTGACCTTCTCTCTGCTGAGTGGGCAAAGAGTCAGGGGTCACTGCTCACTGACAGCTTGTCAGAGGGAGAGAAAGAGAGAGATACGACGTAAGGGAGAGAGAAGAATAACTAAATGGGGTGGTAGAAGAAGGGAGATACAGTATGGCTGTATCGTGGAAGAAACACTCACCACAATTCACTCTCACCACAGAACACCTCTGGCTCACCCTGAGGGGTGTGCAGGGCTCTGCTGTGTTGTGTTACTGCAGAGTAATTAGCCAACTCTAAAAATGTTTTCACACCCAGGGTAACTTTTAGTAACACATTTAGCAAAGTACCTGAAAAAAAGATGGAGGCTGTACTGAATTTTTCCATTGTTTACTTACATTTACATTTATGCATTTAGCAGACGCTTTTATCCAAAGCGACTTCCAAGGGAGAGCTTTACAAAAGAGCATAGGTCACTGATCAAAACAACGAGATAGCCCCAAACATTGCGAGCAGCCAAAACATGAAGCATACATTGTGGAAAACCAAATAAGTGCCAAAGGGAAGAACCATAAGAGCATGCAGTTAACCCTTGTGTTATCTTCGGGTCATTCTGACCCATCAGTCATTGTGACCCACCGTCGTATTGCGACAAATTTACCTCATACAAAAACAAAGTGAAGCATTTTCTTTTAACTGTCGGGCTGTCTCAGACCCCCCACATTGGAATGGTTAAAAGAAAATTATTTTTATTTGTTTTTGTATTGGGTAAAATTGGGTAAACACAACAATGGTTCGTTATGAACCTTTGGGTCATGTGACCCGAAGGCAGCACGAGGGTTAAACAAGTTACAATTGAACAACATGAAACTCCCCACAAGAGTGCAAGAGTGTACCTGTAGAAAAAACAATCAGCAGTAAAATATTTCACAGCGAGTACAAGAATTTGAAACCGTTACAACTAACCAACAAGAGCAACCAGTCTCTCAATACGAGTCATTGTGATCCTGGAGGAAACTAACATCAGGTCCAGCCAAGCATTCCTAAGTGCCGTTGTACTCCCGGAACAAGTGCGTCTTGAGCCTTTCCTTGAAGGTGGGGAGACAGTCAGTGTACCTGTTGGAGGTGGGGAGTTGATTCCACCATTGAAGGGGCAGACAGGAGAAGAGCTTGTGTTGGGACCGGGCGTTCTTGAGCGGTGGGACCACCAGACGGTTGTCAGAAGAAGACCGTAGGTGGGGGGGGGGGGGGTGTAAAGCTGGAGGAGAGACTTGATGTAGTCGGGTGCAGTCCCGTTCAACGCTCGGAAGGTCAGTACCAGAGTCTTGAATCTGATACGGGCCGTGATGGGAAGCCACTAGAGGGAGATGAGGAGCGGGGTAACATGGGAGCGTCTGGGTAGATTGAAGACCAGACGGGCCGCCGCATTCTGAATCCTCTGGAGAGGGTGGGTTGCGCATGCTGGGAGACCGGCGAGCAGCGAGTTGCAGTAGTCCAACTTTGAGAGGACAAGTGCTTGGACTAGCAGCTGGGTGGAATGCTCAGACAGGTATCTCCTGATCTTCTGGATGTTGTAGAGGGTGAATCTACACGACCGGGAGACCGCAGCAATGTGGGCTGTGAGGGAGAGCTCGTCATCCATGGTCACCTCGAGGTTCCTGGCAGAGGATGAAGGGGTCACCGTCGCCGATCCCAGGGTGATTGAGAGGTCGTGGGAGATGGAGGGTTTGGCCGGGATGATGACTTGAACTAATATCTATCATATGCGTAGATTATAATATAATATAAACAATACAAAATGTAATTTATTGCAAGTGTTTGTCTCTTTCAAGAGCCCCAAACGAGGATGCCACAATGTATGTGTTGCAGCCATGTGTTTACGGTCTTCGGCTGGGTTTTGAGTGGTGTTCACATGGAGCTGGATCTATTGACGTACCACTGGACAACAGGAACTCTATTATTACGTATTTCAGATGTTCCTTGTAAGAACTGTACATACTTTTCAGCACTGCGTTATTATTTGATAAGGCTTTAGTCATAAGGTCAGTTCCCGATTTGGGGCGGGTGCCGTGGAAGAAGTGAAGAAGAAGAAGAAGAAGAAGAAGAAAGAAGAAAAGAGCCGGGAAGCAGTTGCTGATACGGAGATAGTTTCCATAGTAACCCCTCGTCTCCCCCTTTTCGTTCCTCTCCCCCGTCTTCCTCCTCTCTGTCCACCCCCCACACACACACACACACACACACACACATACACCTCGTTCTCTGTCTCTTTCTTTACTTGTCTTTCCCTTACACACAACACACACACAGACAGACATCTTCCCATCTGTTTAGATCACATGTGCCACATTCATCTGGTAGTCCGCCGAAATCAATTTCTATCAATCACATTCCAGTTAATACTGTGATAGATTCATGTCCTAGCACGCTAGTCAAAAACTGCTGGTCAGCAGCCTACAGACTTATACAGTTACACCCTCTACTACATCATTGCAATGATACACCAACTGGAACCAGAGCAAGGCTGGTCCATTCAAGGTATCTGTGAATCCCTCCTCCGCTCTGACTAGAAGGTCAGTGACGATCTTCTCTCATGGCAACAGCCTTGTTAATGATATTGAGTGAACAATCTTGTTCTTCAGAATGCAGTGGTTAGTATTGTAAGGATGTGTCAGCAGAGCTGGAGGAACCAGGCACCCAGAGAGGCCCTGCTAGGGGGCTGTAGCACGTCAGAGCTGGGTAAACCAGCACTGAGGGTGCCCTGTCCGAGAAAGCCTGGAACACAGGCCAAAGGTCTAGTAGAGATTCTGAAACACAGTGTTGCTACTGCTACTCTGGCTACTGCTGCTGCTGTGAGTGTGTGCATGTGTGTGTGCGCGCGTGTGTGTGTGTGTGCGTGTGCGTGTGCGTGCGCGTGTGTGTTGTCAGCCAGGGTCAGAAAAGATTGACAATAGCTTCCGGACTTAAAGCTATATGTTTTCAGAGAAAACAGAGCAATCTAGCTATTTAAAGTATAACACCAGAATTAAAGCACTATTTGAGACATGAGACACCATGAAGGTATGCTGGGTTCTGAAGTGGCTGTGAGGGAGGGGGGCTGAGAGGGGTCCTGAATATCCTGTTGACTGCTCAGTGAATGAAGGGTGCTGTGTTTCCTAATACAGCTGGGGTCGAAAGGATTAATTGAGAATGGAAATGTGGAAGGATATTGCGCTGTGGGGAAAATATTGCTTGTAATGTACTGTAAGATGGTCAAGCATCACATGCCTTGGAGGTAGAATTGTGGAGTGTAGATTTGGGTCTGCTTTCTACAAGGGGTAAAACAAAAGGAACATTTTGGGGGGATTGTGTGATCAGATTTAAAAGAGATGTGTTGAACGAGCATGTTAGAGTTTACATTAGATCAAGTTTTTGATTCTTATAACTTTTACTGTTAGTCTAGAGTCGTTTTAGTACTAGATGTATTTGTAGAATAATTTTATGGAGACGAACATACTAAGTAATTCCTTTGATATTTTGGAATAGATTAAGAATGACCTGAGTTTTGACTTAGACGGATAGCTTTACATCTATTGTGTATTTTAGATACCATTGTTTAGGTCATAAAACAACATTTGAACAACGTTCAATTGAGCAAGTAGGACCACAGCTCGTTGTGAACTCGTTCAAGGGGACCCAGGGCTCCTCATCAGTAATGGTGTGATTTGGTATAATGTCTTGTAGTGTTCAAACGAATACAGTTTAAAGTTATTTCACAGATTATTGTTGTGAATAGATTACAATCCTAGCTTGATGTCAGGTGGCACTAGGGCCTCTGAATGTCAAGGTAGCCTGTCAGGGCTGTATCAGAATACAGATATCCAGTATCCTTTATAGATTAAGTGATTAACACTTCACTTTTACAATATTTTAAATAGTTTGAGCATAAACAATAGTTCTATACCATTCTAGTAAAATAATAATATATTCTTGCAATTCACGACTTACAAGAAATATGTAACTGTAAGGCCTATTACAGTCAATGTGTATTTTTATTTCCCCAATTTTTTGTGTTGGAATTGTCACACTAGTGACACGGTTAAAAGCAGGTGTTATCCTTGGGCCACAGTCACACAGCCGAGAGACAGATGCAGAAAATGTTTTTTTAATGATATAATAAAGGATAAAAATGTCCAAATACTAAAAACAATGTAAATGTCTCGTAGCCTATGGCTACTTTGGCGTATGTCCCCTCCGATCCAAGAACGCCGTCGGCTCCGCGCCTGCAGTGCGTAGGCCTGCCTGGACAACAATAATAGGCTACTTTTGATTCGCACAGTGACAAGTAACTGTGTAGGGGAGATTCAAGTACTTCCCTTTACGTTCATCGGACGAGCCGTGGTTGTGCCTCCGGAGTCCGAATGGGAGCAGCGGAATTTTGATCGTCACCTCTGTGCTCCTGCGTGTGTCCCAGTAGAATCCTGCCTTCTGTTCAATCTCCGCTCCTTTTTGAAGGAGTTCCTCTCATTGGTTGGCCAATCAGTTGGGGATCATTTAGCAGTGATGGGCTGCGTCCCTGTCAGCTGGGGAGTTCCCTCCCCCCGTCCCTGACGTCAAACAGCACACACACCATGCACACAATCACAGCAAACACGAAAATACCACAGCAACCAATATGAAAACACCACAGCAAACAATAGTCAAAACCAAACCAAAACAACAGACAACATAGGCTGGCCAACTGACATCTGTGACACTTCCCCCCCCCGTTTCTTTTGTTGTCGTCCCGACAGCAGGCCATATCTACTCTCCATACCTGTGGGGTTTCTGTCCTCTGCCTGGTCGTTGTGACCGTCTTAATACCCGTCCTTGCTCTGGCACTTCCTCCTGGACTAGGGGTAACCTTACTTCCTCTCCAACTACTGCATCAGGAACACCTGTTCTTGCATGAGGGGATACCACTCTTGGGGGCAAAAACAAAGGCATGAATAAAGGTCTACTTATTGTCCCATTTCCTTCGACCATACCTGGCCCTGCTGCTTCCTCAGATATAGCAGCTGGTTCTGAGGCAATTGTGCAGAGCATCAAGTTGTTACGATGGGTGGTTCTTTCTGGGCCCTGCTGTCCTTCTGGTTTGATCCGGTACGCCGGTTGACCAGGTTGGATCTGTGCCACCACAACGAATGGTTTGGTCTGCCAACGTGGGGCCAGTTTGTCCTGATCGTGCCTACGAAAGTTACGAAGTAACACTCGCTCTCCTGGCAGAAGGGACATCCGTTTTGTTGTGCGGTCGTACCTGTCTTTATCCCGTTGTTGTTGTTTCTTTGCGTGGTCTGCCACATGGTTGTAGGCTTGCAAAAGTATTTGATGGTGGTGGTGAACCCACCCCTCCAGATTGTATCTCCTTTCCTGGTGCGGTGCTCCTGTCACCACTTCCACCGGTAACCTGGCGTGGCGGCCATGCAACACAAAGTGAGGGGTTAAACCTGTAGTACTGTGAATGGTGTTATTATAAGCTTGTAGTAGGGCCGGGAGATGATCCGGCCAGTGTGGTTTCCTGTCATCCTCTAAAGTTGCTAGAAGGGACAGTAATGTCTGGTTAAACCGTTCACATGCTCCATTACCCTGAGGGTGATAGGGGGTGGTACGAGTCTTCGTACAACCATACAAGGAGCAGAACTGGGCCATGAGCTGGGATTCGAAAGCTGGGCCACGGTCAGATAAGATTCTCTCTGGACATCCCTAGGTCTGAATAACTGTTCGCCACAAAGCCTGGACTGTGGTCCCCGCCGTTTGGTCCCTAGTTGGCACTGCCCATCCAAATCTTGAAGAAAGGTCAGTCATGACTAGGATATAGGGATAACGATCGTTAGGTCTCCCAAGGGATAAGTAGTCAATGACTATTGTTTCTAAGGGGTAGGAGCTCACAATAGGCACCAGCGGTGCCCTTACCTCTGGCCTTGCCTTGCTGTAGGTACATTGTGGGCAGCGTGCTGCCCAGTTCTTGATGTCATCGCCAAGTCGGGGCCAAAAGAAAGTTCTCCGCAGGGCCGCCTCAGTCCGAGTTGTGCTCATGTGTCCTGTAGCAGCATGGTACTTTTCCCACAAAGAAAAAGTGCAGGCGGGGGGCACCACAATCTGTGCCCGCCATTCTCCAGTGTGTCTTTCCTTAATGTTCCTACACAAAACCCCATCAGTTATTTGTAGCCTTACCCAGTGTCGCAACAGCCTCTTTGCTAGTGGGGCGGCCATCCTCCTCTCCAATGCATCTGGTTTTGTGCCCTTTTTGAGCCAACCGCAGACTAGTTTCAAGGTGGGGTCTGCTTGTTGGTGAGCCTCCCAGGTTTCATCCGGTTGGTCAGTTTGTGTCAAGGGGTCCACCATTTGAGCCTCGGTTACTCCCACCATCACTGCTCCTTCGCTCGTGTCTTCTCCAAATGGCAGCATGGATAGAACATCTGCATTTTTGTTAGCCACACCAGGACGATACTTGATACAGAACTGGAAATTTGCCAGCTGTCCAACCCATCTTTGTTCAACTGCTCCCAGTTGGGCCGAGTCGAGATGCACCAAGGGGTTGTTATCTGTGAAGCATGTGAAGTTTGCCCCCCAGAGGTAATCCTTAAACTTCTCAGTTACTGCCCATTTGAGCGCCAAAAGTTCAAGCTTAAACGAGCTGTAGTTGTGATCATTTCTTTCGGTTACGTGTAGGCTCCTACTAGCAAAAGCGATCACCCTTTCCTTTCCATCCTGTACCTGTGACAGAACTGCACCTAAACCCCCCAGGCTGGCATCTGTATAGAGATTGAAAGGCTGATTAAAATCTGCAAAGGCCAGAATAGGGGCAGTAGTAAGGGCTTGTTTTAGTTGCTCAAAAGCAGACTGGAAGTCCGCTGACCAGATGATGGACTTTGTTTTCTTTCCCAATGTAGCAGTCCCAACTAAAAGTGCGTGCAGGGGGGCAGCCATTTTAGCAAATGCTGAAATAAACCTCCTGTAATACCCCGCTAACCCTAAGAATGATCTTACTTCCTTAACTGTGGATGGTGGAGGCCAATTATGTACTGCTGAAATTTTGTCTGGGTCTGTTGATATCCCCTGTTCGCTAACAATGTGGCCTAGATACTTGACCTTCCTTTGGAGAAGCTTGCATTTTCGCGGTTGAAGCTTGAGGCCATGTCTATCCAGTTTTTCGAACACCTGTTCTAAGTGAGTGAGATGAGAGTCAAAGTCAGGGGAGAAAACCAGTAAATCGTCCAGATAGATGAGTAGCGTATCGTTCACCATTCCCCCTAAACATCACTGCATAAGCCGCTGGAATGTTGCAGGTGCGTTGCAGAGACCAAAAGGCATCCTATCAAATTCATAGAGTCCCAGCGGTGTGGTAAATGCAGTCTTCTCTCTGTCCTTTGGGTCCATTTCTACCTGCCAGTACCCACTAGCCAAATCTAATGTTGAGTACCACTGAGACTGTTTAAGACAAGTGAGGGATTCCTCAATGCGAGGGAGGGGGTAGGCGTCCTTGTGGGTTGCAGCATTAAGTTTTCTATAGTCCACACAAAACCGCCATGAACCATCTTTCTTTTTCACGAGAACGATGGGAGCTGCCCATGGGCTAGAACTCTCCCTGACTACTCCAGTGTCCAACATACTTTGTAAGAGGGTTCTCTGCTAGGGGCAGCTGTTCCAGTGGGGATTTGGTGTAGCACTGCATCTGTCCGGCCAAAGTCCTCATCGTGAGCTGCAAGCACTCTACTCCACCGTTGCAGGAGAGTGTCCATCTTTTGTTGTTGTTCAGCAGTCAGGTTCTCCCCTTGGAGGGAGTGCACTGGGATTCCAGTGGGCTCCACCCCCTGCACCGTTTGTACGTCCACTTCCACCGTTCCCGGGGATGAAGGTCGAAGCACTAGCTCCCTTTCACCTCTGACCTGCTGGGGGTCAATTTGGTAGACAGTAGCTAGGGGGCGCCTGGTGGGGACAGAGATGGGGTAAGGGTTAGTGTTCTGGATACGAATAGGAACCTTCCCATCTTTTACCCAAGCTAGGGTCCGAGCCACCTGCCACTCCGTTTCCTCTTCTGCCCCTTCCACTAAAACAAAATATTGAGGTAACTTTGATGAGGTGCATACCTGGGTCCACAGGATCATTTCGCTTCGTGCAGGTATCTCCACCACTTCTCTTCGTGTTAGTCTAGTGACCCCCACCTTACCATCTGTTGATTCGTCACAGTTGGTCTTATTACATACCGCAAAAGCTCTGTCCCATTCTTCACTGGCTTTAGCTGACACCGTAAGGCCAAAAGCAGTCCGTCCAGGATGGGTGCTTTGAAACACAGCTTTCCAGCATTCTGAAATGATGTTCATCCCTAGAATTCCCTTCTCTGCGCTTAGGCAGCCATCTTCAACGATGAGCACCCCCTTTCCAGGTACGGACACCCCTCCTATGACAAAGTCCAACATTACATATCCTGTATAGGGTATTTTTAGCCCATTGGCTGCTTTAAGAGACAACCAATTCAGTCCCTCCGCTTCTTGTAAGTCGATATGGCTAAGCCATTTCTTAAAAAAGGACTCACTAAACAGTGTTACCTGGGAGCCTGCATCTAATATACATGGAAGTTTTACACCCCCCACTTCTACCTCTACCCCTGGGCAAACTCCTACAAGATCAGGCCCTAAGATCCCACTCCTCTCAGCCCACTCCCCAGCCACTCGCCCTTCAGTAGCTGAGGATGTTAGTTTAAAGGAGCCCTCCCCTGTTGGCCTTGAGGGCAGTAGCGTTGAACATGCCCAACTTGGTCACATATTCTACATATGGGTCGACCTTGATGATCCCACCTGAATGTTGCTGTGGGTTGAGGAGAACGGGGGTATCGGTCTGGCCGCGTAGGTCTGTGTTGGAAGTTCTGAGTTTCTCCAATTGGGCTAGTAGAAGGAGCAGGTGACATCTGCCTACGAATCTCTTCCACTAGGGTTTTGCTCAGAGTGGTCAGGTGATCTTGTATATCCGACCGCAACTCTAACCTTACAGTCTCTTTCCATTTCTCCAGGTCTTGTTTTGGGTCACTCTGCAAATTGGTGTTGTGATTGGGTACCAACACTCTAGAGGACACTGCTGACTCTCTCCTACGCACCTCAGCCTCAAGAGCCAGAGCTTCTGTACAGACAGCTGTATAAGCAAGTTCTGGTTGTCGTCTAAGAAGTCTGGATAACTCTTCCTCTACTGTTCCCGGTCTTAGGCCTAATACAAGCTGGTCTCGGACTGTCTTTTCATCTTGGGCCGACCCCATCGGTTCCAACTCCCGCCATCTGTTAAACAATTCTTGTAGACGTAGAATAAAATCCTCTACACTTTCTCCCTCTAACTGTCTGCACCTGAAGAACTGTATTCGGAGTTCAGCTAATGGGGTAACTTTTCCAAACAGTTCTTGCAAGGATTTAAAAAGGACCTCTGCAGTTTGTCTTTTTGTAATGTCCAACAACATTACTTTCCTTTCAGCTTTACCCTCTAAAGCCCCCAAAATAAAATCAATCTTCTGTCTCTCACTTAGCCCCTGAGCCCGTAACATGGCCTCCATCTGCTTAACCCACGCTTGAAATTTAATATTGCCATTTCTTTCTCCAGAAAATTTGGGTATCCATGCAGCACCCATAAACCATGGCATTACCATTGTGTTTACAACCCCACCTTCATTAGCTAAAGGATTCTGTTCATCTGCCATCTCGTATGATAGACTGTAGAAACCAAGGATCCTGCCGACTACGCCACTTATGTCACACTAGTGACACGGTTAAAAGCAGGTGTTATCCTTGGGCCACAGTCACACAGCCGAGAGACAGATGCAGAAAATGTTTTTTAATGATATAATAAAGGATAAAAATGTCCAAATACTAAAAACAATGTAAATGTCTCGTAGCCTATGGCTACTTTGGCGTATGTCCCCTCCGATCCAAGAACGCCGTCGGCTCCGCGCCTGCAGTGCGTAGGCCTGCCTGGACAACAATAATAATTGGCTACTTTTGATTCGCACAGTGACAAGTAACTGTGTAGGGGAGATTCAAGTACTTCCCTTTACGTTCATCGGACGAGCCGTGGTTGTGCCTCCGGAGTCCGAATGGGAGAAGCGGAATTTTGATCGTCGCTTCTCTGTGCTCCTGCGTGTGTCCCAGTAGAATCCTGCCTTCTGTTCAATCTCCGCTCCTTTTTGAAGGAGTTCCTCTCATTGGTTGGCCAATCAGTTGGGGATCATTTAGCAGTGATGGGCTGCGTCCCTGTCAGCTGGGGAGTTCCCTCCCCCCGTCCCTGACGTCAAACAGCACACACAACACCATGCACACAATCACAGCAAACAACACGAAAATACCACAGCAACCAATATGAAAACACCACAGCAAACAATAGTCAAAACCAAACCAAAACAACAGACAACATAGGCTGGCCAACTGACATCTGTGACAGAATAGATTAATATGTTAGTATCTGTTATTATTTTTTTAAACGGTGAAGGACCTGGAAAAAGTAACAGGTCCAGAGATAATGTTAGTGAACTTTATACGATTTCATTTAGTTCGATTTTTGTACCTATCATGTAGAATTCTCCATTTGCAATGGGCAACCTTAGGTAGCCTAGATTTGAGTTATTTCTAAAGTTAAATTATGAAGGTTAATGAGCTTGGGCCTAACTATCGGCTAATGACGCACTATTAGCCACGAGCGGTTATCGTCTCATTGTGGAAAGTGTTTTGAATGCCGTTTATTTCAAGCTGTAGCCTATTTGAATGTAAAGAAGATTTGCATTGTAACTAATTTCATTAGACTTCAAGTGCTGTAATTTAGGCTATTTACTTATGTTTGCCTTTATCTTTCGGCCTATAGTTCTCACGGCTGATTGAATTGGAAGATAAAGTGAGTTTTGGTGAAGAAGTCAATAAAGTGCCAGTTTATAAAGAACACTTGCTCGTGAAAATTACTTAAGAAATCTACAAAAGAGTTTATGTTAGAAAATAAAACTTGCTATCAATTCAATTAATGTAGGCTAGTAGCCAATAAAATAAAACGAACCTATCTCATTGGTTGAGGGGCCTAGGTGAAACATAGGGCTAGTTGTCTAATGTTATACGTTTAAGAACTTAATTGAATATGTAGACTCAGTACCTTTAATATTTCGCATACAGCAGGGAATAGTTCCTGTTCGTGTCGGATAATACGTTGTAGCATTAGATGCGTGGAGAGTAAATGGCCGTACAGCCCTATCACTCCTGAAGAACAAAGTAGTGTGTCCAGAACTCAGTCAGAAGATGGGTGTCGGTCCACAGGTCGTCAATGTGTGTGTGTGTGTGTTTCTGTGTGGGGGAAAAAAAGAGAGGGAGAAAAAGACAGATTGCGAGAATGAGAAGTGTGTGTGTGAGAGACAGACAGACAGAGAGACATTGAGAGCGTGAGAAAGAGAGATTAGTATTGATAGAAGTCAAGGTGAGGGAGGCAGCTTAGTCTTATTGTCTGTTCTCTGCTCTCGCATCTATTTGGGCAATCTCTCGGTTACGTTCACATCGAATTTGGTGGAAGGACATAGTCTAGTCAGGGTTATGCCATTATCATTTAGATCTTCCAGTCCCCCCACCGAATTCAAGTCTCCAGTAATTGAGTTTCTATACCGCGCACACGGTGAGCGCGCGCTGTCCAAGGTCCTGCAGCAGCGCGCAGCCCCGCCCATCCGCTTCTTATCGCAACCACGTGACGTTCGAGTTCGTGGAGCATCAGACTGCACCTTTTTCCTCCTCACAGGAGAGAGAGAGAGAGAGAGAGAGAGAGAGAGAGAGAGAGAGAGAGAGAGAGAGAGAGAGAGAAAGAGAAAGACAGAGAGAGAGAGAGAGAGAGAGAGAGAGAGAGAGAGAGAGAGAGAGAGAGAGAGAGAGAGAGAGAGAGAGAGAGCGCAATCGAGCGTCTGTTGGATGCAATGGTACTTGTCGCCAGGACTACCTTGTCGCCAGGAGACTGGGCTTTTCTTTCTGTCCTGGTTTGATATCGGTTCCCGGTGTTAGGGAGACCTGATCGCCTGCTCCGCAATTCTCCTCTCACAGCGGGTTGAGTGTTCATCACATGAAAAGAAGAAAACCGATCAGAAACCGCACTACACTGTCATGGAACCGACCAAAGGATGTGTTGAAGGTAGGCTTAATGACTGTTTGTGTGCGCACGCGGGTGAATGTAAAGGAATTTCATTATCATTTTGATTGTGCTATATTGACAGGTGGCGTTGGTTTGATGCAGACCGCAAAGCTAATAGGGTCTGTGTGTTTGATAGGAAGGGTCTACGGGCGTTTTTCCTCCCCAGCGGCAGTATTCACGGTCGGCAATAGATGCTCTCGCGCAGGTGACGAGACGATAGGCTAGTCTACAAAAGGAAAACGGGAGTAACGGGCCGCGCTCCGACATAAGAGAAGGACAAGAAGAATGTTCGCAAATCGAGAATCGATATTTAAACCGCATTCATTCCGCCACGTCTATCAATAAGGTGATTTGGAGCCCCAACCCTCGAGGGTTTATCGTTATCCCGTTCACAGAGACAGACGCTTCTTCGGAGGTGTGTTTTATCGTGTGTGTGTGTGTGTGCGGTGTGTGTGTGATTGAATGAGTTAGAGGCGTGTGATGAGCAAAGAACGGGGATAATTTGATAAGTGAGGCGCATTTGAGTCATCCACCGCATCGCGCGGTGTTGGAGGAGCGCTGTTCTTTGTGCAAATGAATCACTCACAGAGGCGCGAGGCGGCCGCAGCTCGGTAAATGTATTTTGTCGCAAGCTAAGCCTTAGGTTGATCTTGGACGTATATTCACATGGTCTATCGTCAGGGACGAATCGAAAGTCCGTATACCTGTGTGTGGATTTGAATTGTTCATAGTGTGCGCAAGCTATATTGGAAAAAAAACCCTGAATGCATTCTTTGGTTTTGAGGGGTCCTCTCTCTTGCCTATATGGAATGTAGCCTACTATAATGTATGTAAACTTTCAGTTTGTCTGTGTGTTTCTCTGTGTGATCTGATCCTGGTTGATAGTGTTGTCTCTGTTCTCTTCTATAGGTCGCTGGATAGAGTGATGACGCGGCATTAAGGGACACACACACAGACAGTCAAGCGCACAGACATACACACAGCTTTCCAAAGACAGAGAAAACATCCAGGTCTGCTATGAAGGTGCTGTCTCTTTCTGTCACTTGTGTGTGAGACAAACACACACACACACACACACACACACACAAACACACACACACACACACACACACACACACACACACACACACACACACACACACACACACACTGGGGAATTGGCCACTCTTGGGAACGGGCCCAAACCAGGGCACAGAGATGGAGCTCATATTACACTTTTACCATCAGTAGCACACACACACACACACAAATTCAGCAACTACAGGAGGTCTGAACGTGGAGGAAGAACACGGTCCAGACCTACAAGAACCCTCCCAGGGTGAAGCAAGGCCTGAAGATTAGCAGGTGCCACCAAGAGGCCCTGCACCAGCCCAGCATCCTTTCCCAGAGTGCCTCTGACGGCCCTATGAAGACTGTGGTGAGCCAATAAGAGAGCGTCCGGGCTTCAAAGGGAGTGAAGAAGGCTCCTACAGTTAGCATCATGAGCTGTAGGCTGGAGAGTCCCTCACTGCTCTAGCCCCTGTCCTCTCCTGTGTGTGCGTGCGTGTGTGTGTGTGTGCGCGAGTGTGAGACAGCGTGTATGAGTGCGAGCGTGTGTGCGATGGCGGTGTGTGTGTGGGCCGCGGCCCCCCTGCTGTTCCTGGGGCTGTGTCTGTGCAGCGTGGGGGGGCAGGCCCGGGGGGAGGTGCTGGAGTTCGGAGGCGTGTCGGGCCAGTGGGGCCGCTTCCCGGTGTGGAACGCCTGCTGCGAGAGTGTGCTTAGCTTCAGCCTGCGGACTCACAGCCAGGAGGGCCTGCTGCTCTACCTGGACGACGAGGGATTCTGCGACTTCCTGGAACTGCTCCTGCTCCACGGCCGGCTCCGCCTGCGCTTCTCCATCTTCTGTGCCGAGCCGGCGGAGGTCCAGTCGGGCGTGGCGGTGAGCGACGGACGCTGGCACGCCGTGCGCGTCAAGCGAGACTGGAGGAACACCACACTTGAGGTGGATGGGATGGAGGGGTGGGCAGAGGTGAAGAGCAAGCGCAGAGACATGACGGTGTTCAGCCACACCTTCATGGGCGGGGTCTCTCCGGAGCTGCACTCGTCCCCGCTGCGCCTCACCTCGCCCGCCGTCAGAGAACACAACCCTTTCCGGGGCTGGGTCACCGCGGTGACGGTGAACGGCTCGGCGACCATGCTGGAGGAGTCGGAGGGCGTGGCCGTGAGCTCGGGGTGTGGGCCCGACCACGTGTGTCAGAACGGAGGTGTGTGCAGCGTTGTGAACGACCAGCCCATCTGCGACTGCTCCCACACCGGTTACCAAGGCAACGACTGCAGTGAAGGTAAGGCCCAGATCACCCTGACCCCCCTAGCACTGTCATTCTGACACGCACGCACATATACACACTCACACACGCGCACACATACAGACTACATCCACCCACAATCACCCACTGTAGCGGGGTCTTGAAAGTGGAGTTATGCAGTTCCTGTTCTAAGTGTTATTGAGTCCAGAAGATTAAACACAGATCTCTAATGTGATTACAGTCATACCAGTCTTCCTGGCCAGCTCTGTGCTCTTAGATAAATACCCTGGCTCATCATAGCCTCATGTAGGCCAACCTCACTATAAAGCTAGGAAGAGATTTATACTGTAGGCCTACCTGGTACTATAGCTAGGAAAGGTTTTATACTGAAGGTCTACCTTGTACTGAAACTAGGAAAGGTTTTATACTGTAGGCCTACCTGGTACTGAAACTATGAATGGTTTTATACTGTACTGAAACTATAAAAGGTTTTATACTGTAGGCCTTCCTGGTACTGAAACTATGAAAGGTTTTATACTGTAGGTCTACCTGGTACTAAAACTATGAAAGGTTTTATGTTGGTGGTCTACCTGGCTTTAAGGCTGGTAACGGTTACATTCGGTTGGTGGACATTGAAGTAAAGCAGGTCATGATTTTATACTGTAGACCCACCTGAAACTGTAGCTAGTAATGGCTTGCTCACTAGCTGTCGATGGCTGAGATACTGTCAGTAAAAAATATTTTTTTATTTTATTGACTTGAGATGAGTTGTGCTTGTTAGGTTCACAAGCCCATTTGAATCCAGCAGTCTAATGTCAATGGGTTTGGTAGATTCAATAATGTGTTATTGTGTTTGTGTGTTCCATTTGTTTGGTTTTTCTTGGATTCGACACCAAAACCACAAAATAATAAACTTTTAAAATAAAGTGACAATACTTTTTTCTCTCTCTTTGAAGTCAGTTGTCAAACGGGCAGTGGCAACAGTAAATACTGTCACTGAGAATAAACATGGTATAGTTTTTATTTATGAATTTGGCAATTGATAAAAACAAGTGGTGTATGTCATAACAGCACTGTATCCATAAGTCACGTACAGTACAGTATGTGGCACATCAGCCCTCTCTTATCCCAGACTCGAACTGAATCCTCTACCATCCAGCATGTTGGTTGGCCAACAGGGTTACTATGGAGAGTCTGTGCCATTTGCCTCCATACTCCCTCTCTCTCTCTCTCTCTCTCTCTCTCTCTCTCTCTCTCTCTCTCTCTCTCTCTCTCTCTCTCTCTCTCTCTCTCTCTCTCTCTCTCTCTCTCTCTCTCTCTCTCTCTCTCTCTCTCTCTCTCTCTCTTTCTGTCTATGCCCCCTCTCTTTCTCTTTCTTTCCCTCTCCCTCTCTCTCTACCTCCGCCATAAGACTCACACGCCAGGGGCTGTGACAAAGACAGGTATGTGTCAAACCAGGACAGTGTGTGTGTGTGTGTGAATAACTCAAGAGTGATGCTGGTATCTTAGTAACAGGCCATTGGGATTTGTGTTGAGGGGGTTAAAATCGTATGGATATGACAGTATAGTGGTGTGCTGGTCGAGGGAGGAGGTAACATGAACATACTACAGTAGTTGTCTGCAGACAGGTGTGCTGATGTTGACACAATCTGATCCTGTCTGGTACTGCTAGGGGGGAGAGGGGTGCTGCAGGAGAGTCTATTTGCCCTAAGCACACACAAATACACACACATATAAACACATACTGAAACACACACACACGCAGAAACACACACAGAAACACACACATACAGAAACACACACACACAGAAACACACACAAACACACACACACACACATACGACTATGCAAAGCTCACTGCTCACAGCAGTAGAAAACAAAATGTGAATACACAGCTAGACTGCAAAGGGTCTGTCACACACACACACACACACACATACACAGACACACACAGCTCAGACTTGTGCACCAACATTAGCAGCAGCAGGCTCAGGTCTCTCCAAGCAGTGCAGGTCTCTGGCTGAGAGGGCCGATTAAATGCAATATTGAGATAATCGGCATCAGCCAATGCCTGCGCTCACAAGCTGACGTCAGTGGGTGCTGTGCCAATGCTAGATGTAATATTACCTGACAGAAAAGGTAACACTAAAATTCTTCGAAGCTCAATATATTTAATTGGGCACTCTGAATAACATATCCAAAGTTGACTGTCCGTAAAATTAGATTCTGGTCTTTTACTGAGAAAATGCTAATAAGATTAGTTTGAAATAGCCAAAAAGGTGGAGCTGGACCAGGACATAAGGAAATTCATTGGTGATGCTCCTCTAGGAGATGGAATCAGCTAAATTGCCAACTTGCTAGTAAATGTCTCTGGTTGTTCAACACTGTCAAACTGCCTTGCTTGGTCTAATTAGTAATTTTATAGGTGATATATTTGTCTTCAGAAGCAAATTGATGTATTAGAAGTTTTTAAAGCATTGACCAGTAAACAATTATCAAAAAGCTTGAGGTCCAGCTGACTAGGCGGCTGATAACTGAGCTGGGCTGGCTTGCTACCATGTGTCAAAGATCCGGTAAAGTGGAATTGAAAATGAGTTTTAAGTTCATCACACCACCGAAGAATGTGTTGTTTACTACCCATCCAAATTCGAATAAAAAAAAAACACAGACAAGTATGTTAAAGATCCCATGACATGCTGTTTTTGGATGCTTTTATATAGGCCTTAGTGGTCCCCTAATACTGTATCTGAAGTTTCTTTCCCGAAATTCAGCCTTGTTGCAGAATTACAGCCACTACGAGCAGTCCCAAAATGAGCTTTCCTCAGGACGTGCTGTTTCTGTGTCTGTAGCTTTAAATGCTATGAGGAAGAAAGAGGCGGGGCTAACTGCCATGCTTCGGTCGTTTGCCAGCCATGATGTTTCGAGGAAAACCAATATCGCGCTCGCACGGTCGTAGCTCATTTTCTCATTGGTGGGCCAAATTCTCTGTGCGGGCAAAGCAGAGAAAGGGACGGTAACCTTCGCTCTTATGACGTCATAAAACCAACATTTTCAAAACTGAGCGTTTCAGCTTTCATTTTTTTCAAAGGCGGAGAAGAATACCCAGGGCTTGGTTTACATCAGAGCCATATAAAAAGAGAGTTGCGACACTTCCATAGACTCCCATTGTTATCGAAGAATGCAGAAGTAAAGCGTGTCACATGCGACCTATAATTCCAAGCATTGTATTTTCCACCGTTCAACCCCATTAATTTTAGCTGGTAAATTGATGAAAATCCTGCATTTTTTCATATTTCTACCACCACATATCAATTGTTAGTAGTAGTATTTTATATAGCCAGCTTTAGATAAAGTTTATCGTAAGATTATAGCTTGTTAGATTTTAAATGCAGTTAGAGCTGTAGGTCTATCTAACGTAAGCAACACTTTTACTGAAGCTAGCTAGAGAGCATGTGTATCATAACCAGAAGTAAGTTGGTTTAGTCTGTCAAATTAGTTCTAGTAATTGGTGTTCGTTGGCATACAAACGTAGTCTTATTAGCCTAGTACATCTGATTAGACCTAGCAACAATGAATTGAGCTAGCGCTCAATGATCGGCAGGAATTGCAGGTCCACTCACTAAAAACAAACTTGACCCTCTCACTCGACATATTGTATAATAAAATGTTTTATTGAATGCAATTGGCTGCCTTGTATATTCTGTTCTATTTACCAAACTCCTTGTCTTAAATTGAGCAGTTGCTGGTGTGATTGCTATCTAGATTAGATTCAACTTGCATCAAGTACTACAAATATAAATGTTGTTAACATAGTCAATTGTAAGTGGGCTGATGAATAAAAAAAACGTGTTTAACAAGTCCCATTTCAGGGCTCGACATTAAGGCTTCTCCGCTTGTCCAGGACAAGTGGGTTTTTTTGTAGGGCAAGTGGAAGAGAAATGTACTTGTCCCACTGGACAAGTTAAACCTCAAACAAAATAAAATGCCATGTTACTTAACGTTATGTGCCACTCATTACGTCTATTTAACTGATTTACGAAGTATATAGCTAGCTTTTTTCCTCTGTGTTTCGGTGAAGTTGATACTTTCATCTCTGTGAATTCTGCACCACAAAGGTCGAGGAGGACAGCCTTTAAGAGAGAAAGCGATTCCCCATTGATCTGTCGCATCCTAATTTAGATTTGGGTCACGAAAGTCTTGAAATTTGAGTGAGAATGCGTTGCCCGCATAGTCTTAGGCGCCAGCCATGCCTTGGTCCCCCGTTACACTGTTTTGACGTTAGCCTCAGTCAGACTCGGGTCACTCACTGGCAGTGAGTGTGTTCACAATGTTGTATTTCACTCCATTCTACACCAAAAACCTGAGTTAGGGGTGGGGCTAGACCTACCCATTTGGCTCTGCAGTGAACACCCTCTTGGGAAGGTATTGTTGCAAGCCTTCAACCAGCTAAAATATCTTCTAGCTATAGCCTACAGGGCATGAAACACACTCCCCAGTCCCCACTCCTCCAGCAAGTAAAACAGTTATCAGATTTGTCATCTGGAATGGTTGTAAGACGGCAAGTATGTGTGACTGGGAATCCTTTTGGTCTTTGAAAATATTTTTTTTCCTACAATGACACAATTTTTAGAACTCATCCACACAGAATCACAAAAATTAGTAAATAATAATAAATAATAATGGATTTTATTTGTATAGCACACTTTAAAATACAAAGAGGTCTCAAGGTGCTTTAACAAGATATAGATAATCACAACAACAATAGTACAAAGTAATATAATTGTTTATAAAGTGTAGAAAATAGGATAATATAAAATACAAAAAGATAACAAATTTAAAATAATTAATAAGATTATAATGAGATTGAATAATATGTATTTAAAAACAGTAAATATATATTATGTATTTAATTTCGGACAGAGAAATTTAAAACAATAGATTCTAAAAAACAACAGAAAAGAAACAAAAACACAAAAATTAGTGAAATGTTGTTGCTAGTTTGGTCGTTTTAAAATCGAATTTCTTGCATAACCTATGCTGCAAGTTACAACCTAGTAAACAAGATTATTATCAATGCACTACGAGACTAAATCATTTCTATAAATCGTTTGTCAATACCAGCAGAACGTGGTTTGGGCGAACAGAATTCCCCCGGCAGTGAACCTGTCATGCTTAGGATTGCTAAAGCATTTAGAGGCACTTTAACAACCACAGAAAAGGCTTTTGGTCACACTTTACATAACATTTGTATTTTGAACAGAAATACTGACCTTGTTTTTTTTCTATTTCAATAATTATAAATGGCTGGACAGATATCTAGTTGTCTGTACATAGACAATGCAGAGAAAAACATGATAACAATATAAAATACACGTTCATTTAAGTTCAGCAATTTTTTGTCTCTATTGTAATTATTATTCAATTGTATTTTATCAGATGCAATTTTTTTTTCTCATGAGTGGGGGGTCAGATGGCTGAGCGGTTAAGGAGTCGGGCTATTAATCAGAAGGTTTGCCGGTTCGATTTTTTTGCCTTGCGTGTGTGTTAGGCTAGTTGAGTAAAGGTTGTGTGTTAGGCTAGTTGTGTAAGGGTTGTGCGTTAGGCTAGTTGTGTAAGGGTTGTGTGTTAGGCTAGTTGAGTAAAGGTTGTGTGTTAGGCTAGTTGTGTAAGGGTTGTGCGTTAGGCTAGTTGTGTAAGGGTTGTGCGTTAGGCTAGTTGTGTAAGGGTTGTGTGTTAGGCTAGTTGTGTAAGGGTTGTGTGTTAGGCTAGTTGTGTAAGGGTTCTGCATCCCATTGTCCTTGAGGGCAGCTTGCTGTTAGCATTCTAATAGCTCCACCCGATTCCACCATATTATCACAGCAAGGACATAGGGGAGGGGGCTCAAACCACATGCACATTCACACACACACTTTTACACAGGCACACACTCTTTCACACACACTTTTACACAGACACACACTTTTTCACACACACACACTTTGACACAGACACACACACATCATTACAGTATTGACTTCCGCATGTTTTCCCTTATCCTGCACTGCTGTTACATCTTCCATGTTTATCTGCTATTGTACATCCCCATTATTACTGCCATGCTCAATGTGCAGTAGGCGCGTGTGTGTGTGCGTATGTATGCGTGTATGTGTGCAAACAGCATGTGTGTGTGTGTGGGGGTGAACAGTGTGTGTGTGTGTGTGTGTGTGGGGGGGGTGAACTGTGTGTGTACTGCATGCTGTTTGTCCAGGGGCTCTGGGGAGAGGAAACTGCTACAAGGTAAGTTTAGGGTTCATAAAAGGCTCCAGAATCCCACATGAACAGGTAGGAGCGTCGTCTTCCATCCACCATGTCCACCCTCTGTGTGTGTGTGGTGTGTGTGTGTGTTGCGTGCGAGTGTGAGTGTGTAGGATTGTATGTGACTAATCTGATGGCGATCGTTGGCTACCAGTGCAGCATGGGTTCCACAGTGACATCTGGGTGGATTTGCATGTGTGTAACATCGGTGACCTGGACGGGTGTGCATGTGAGTACCCATGGTAACCCAGGGGGGCTGAGCATGCATGTTAATGAATGTCTGTCTCTCTCTCTCTCCTCGACCTGGACGCCCCCCAGAGCACAGCTACAGCCCAGGTGGGTCTCCCTCCCTCCCTACCTCCCTCCCCCCAAGTCTTTCTCACTATCTCCCTTCATCCTTCCCCACACCGCTATCTTTCCGTCTCTTTCCACACCTCTATATATATCTCTCCCGCCTCACCTCTCCTTCTATGTCTTACACTGTTATCGTTCATTATCCCTCCCTCCATCTCTGAGTCCCCCCAGCCCCCCCCCCCCCTCCGGGTTTCTCGCTCCGCCTCGCCTCCCCTTATCTCCCCCCTCCTCCATCACAGCAAGAGTGTGTGTGACAGAGTGTGTGAGAGCGAGTGTGTGTTGGGTGCAGAGGAACGGTAAGTACTTTCCCCTCATGGAAAATCATCATGTTTTCAAGAGGCTCTACATTCAAGGTTAGACACAGGTACACTATACATTTTTAGTGTGTGTATGTGTGCGTGTGTGTGCGTGCGTGCGTGCGTAGGATCACTGCCTAGAATGAGAGAGATGGTCTGCTTTTTGCAGATGTTTCATGTAGAAATAATTAATCCCACACACACACACATATCCACATATCCACTCACTCACACGCATAGCCCCCCCCCACCCACCACCCCTCCCCAAACTGGCAAACCCCCTGCTGTGACACAACCACTCCCATGATCCTTTGCTGTGCTGACTGTGCTCTTGTCTTCCTTTAAGGTCTGGCTCACCTGATGATCGGCGACCAAGGTATGGGCTCTTACCTCACTTCCTGTTTCCTCTGCTACCCGTCACCCCCTGCCCCAGCCCACCCCCACATACCCACCCCCCCACCCCCAACTGTCATAATGGTCATCGTCATCCCTGGTGGGAGCAGGCTGCAGTTGTCTCTAGACCCTGATGCAAGGTGTGTTGTGGTACGTGCCTCCTTACTATGGGGGGGGGGGGGGGGGGGGGGGGGGGCCGGGGGGGGGGGCTGGTGTTGGGTCGGAGGTACCAGAGGGAGCTGGTCCTGGTCTGGCTGCTCCCCAGCAGGGTGAGCCTGGTCTGGGTTTCTGGGTCGTGGAACAAAGCGCCGGCTCTCCATGGATGGTTTGAACTTTACTTCCCACCTTCACTCCATGCTCCTTCATCTCTGCATAGTGTGCGTGTATGAGTGTGTGTGTGTCTGCGTTTGAAGTGTGTGTGTGCCTGGGTGCGTGTGTGAGTGCATACGCACTTCTAACCTTGTATGTGTTGGTTGAATTCTCCATTCCTTCCTCCCGCACTCCCCCCTCCCCTCCCCATTGGGCCTTTCGTATTATGCTCATTTCCCATTGGCTCATGCACATGGTTCTCTCCTGCCATTGGCTCATGCACATGGTTCTCTCCTGCCATTGGCTCATGCACTCGGTACTCCTCCGTCATTGGCTGGTGCATGTGATTCGATGTGACGTTACCCTGTTCTGGGGGGGGCGTGTTCGTGTATAAAAGCAGCACTTGTGTCTAGACACATGCCCTCCCATCGGAATTGAAGAATTAGTCAGAACTTTGTGAAATCATTGCGCCCTATTTTCTGTTTGCCGGTGCGGGAGAATAAACCGGTTGTATTTGACACCAGTGCTGCTTTTCTGCGTTCACAAAATGCCCCCCTTATCCTTTTTCTCTCCTTTTCACGGACCTCACGCTCACAACCTCTCTTCCTCTCCTCTCTTTCCCTGTCCCTGTTTCCCTGTTTCCCTCTCTTTCTCGGACACAACCCTCAATGTGTGACTAGGCAAACTAAGAGGTACCACCAATTCCCTTCTATGAATGCGTGTACATTCTGACGTATGAGCTCTCACATGTGTTACCTGTTGGACGACTGTACAGTTGGAAGACTTCCTGTGACCAGGCTGTATGGCTACAACTGCTCTGTAGTTTTCAGTTTGTTAGTCTTAATCTTGGGAAGATTGACTGAGGGAGACAGAAGTATGGCTGGAGCTTCCGATGGATGGCTGTTATTTGCTATAATGTATTGCTATTGCGTCGGTAAGATCATATGTATGGCTTTGAACTGTTATGTCCATTATCTGTTCATATAGTATGTATGGCCATGAGCTCTTATATAGCTTCCCAATGCGTATGTATGGCTTCGATCACTTAAAAAATCTAAAATCATAAGCTTTAATAGAGCTTTCCGCCCATGTGGATTAGCTCTCCCATCTCTCTACAGTGCATATGGAATGGAATGCTTCATTGTTATGCGAGGTAGGTGTGCGCATGAATGTACGTAGGACTGTGTGTGTGTGTGTCTGTGTGTGATAGATGGAATGTGTGCGTGGCCAGTAAATCTTTGGAGAAGGTAGGTGCTGCATTGCTCAACTTCAATTGCATGACTTCACAAATACACTGATTGGCTAATACCGAAGCTAGACGCAACAACGATTGGGTGATATTAGGAGTTCCTGTAAATTGATTGGCTAAGATAAAGAGAGCAGCTGGAGAGTGGTTCCCTCTGCAGCAGCTGAGACACAGCGACTCAAAATGGCTACCAGGGCTGCCACAGGTTGAATGCAAGTAAAGCTTCTGCATCTTGAGCTTCACTGCTGTGAAATCTACCGGCATTCATGCTTTCCTGGGGCTGACTGAATAAGTGAGAGTAGCTTAATTGATATATTCAAACTTTATTATGCTGATTTGTACTGGTTGGCTGACTGCAACAGTTTGATTGCCAAGTACGTTGGCCTTTTTCAGCTGCCGTTTGTGTGTGAAGGCAGTCAAAGTAGTGTGTATGTGATTACCTGTGTGAGTTTGTGTGCGTGTGTGTGTGTGAGTGTGTGCGTGTTCCGAATATAAAGATGTAAAGGCTGTCAACGTGAGCGGACGCGGACTAGCTTAGGTTGCTCAGTGTAAAGAGGATTTCTGAGGAGCCTGCAAATCTGAAATGAGTTTCTTTGAGGAGATGGAAGGGAGTGTCTGAGAGAGATTGTGTGTTTGTGCATGTGTTTGCGTGTGTGTGACTTAGCACACCCAACATTCCCTGTGTGTGTGTGTGTGTTTATGTGTGTGCGTGTGTGTGACTTAGCACACCCAACATTCCCTGTGTGTGTGTGTTTGCATGGCATGTGTGAGATTGAGCGCAAAAGAGAGAGAGAAGAAGGGAGAGAGAGACTGACAAAGAGAGGGAAGGACAGAAAGAGAGGGAGAGAAAAAGGGAAAGTTTTTCCCCTCTGATGTGGAGGGTCTCTATCTCCAAAGAGCCAGCCCTGCCCCAGCCTGAACCCAGAGGCCCAAAGAGCCAGCCCTGCCCCAGCCTGAACCCAGAGGCCCAAAGAGCCAGCCCTGCCCCAGCCTGAACCCAGAGGCCAGTGTGACATCACCAGTGAGGAGTGAGCACAGTCCTTCTGGCCCCCGGCATTGTCAGGGGGGGTTGGAGTCCCTAACTGTGCCCTCACAGGCCACAAGTCAGCTGGAGGAGAGGAAAATAGAACGAGGGAAGATAGAAGAAATAAAAATAAGCTTCAGTACATTCCCGAAAGTATTGAACAGGATTTGCGAAAAGTTGCACATTTTAATTTGTTCTGCTCTCTCCATCTGGCCAGACCTCTATGAATGGGTTATTCGTATGACACAGGGGAGATTAGTGCTTTTATTACGAATATGATGTGTTGATATTTTGCTCTGTGCATTCATCCTGAAGACGTTTAGGGAAGGATAGAACATGACATGCTATTGATACAACAATCTGTGTATAATTCAAGGATGAATGTTGGTGCTTTCTAACGTTGACCTTTAAGATACCCATATACAAGCATAGACATGCACATACACACACACACACACACAATCTAACCTTTATGGGGTGCCCTCTGAGTAGGTGAGCGTGTGTTCAGGGTAAATATGCATGAGTAAAGCTGCCTGCATATTCTTTTCACGGTCAGTGCACGGAAGGTGGGAGAAATGGGAGTTATGTGTGTGTGAGAGAGCGTGTGTGTTTGTGAGAGAGAGTATGCGGGTTAGTTTTAAGGGGGAGGTGGATTGTGACTCATCACTCGTGACTCATAAAGCGTCGGCAATCAAAGCAACTTACACACACGCACACACACGTACCAGAGCAATGCTCCACTCCACCGTATGCAAGGTTTGGAGAAGCATCAAAGACGACTGTGGAACCAGCCTGTAACACTTCGGTGCCTGATGCACAGCACAGACCCCTCCAAAGACTTCACTTGCCCCAACACACACACATTACTCACACACAATCCAGACTCAAGGATAGGGTGGGCGGAGGAAGAAGGATGGCAGGTAGATAGAGAGGCAGAGAGGAAGAGGATGGGAGAGAGGCAGAATGGAGGTGAAATGAGAGGGAGAGACTTAAGAGAGGGAGGAGCAGAGAGGCAGAAATGGAGGGGAGGTAGGGAGAGAGGCAGAGAAGAAGAGGTAGAGAGAGGCAGAGAGGACATGAATGGAGAGGGAGAGAGTCAGAGAGGGAGGGGAAGGAGAGTGGAGAAGGAAAGGTAGACCAAGATGGAGAGTAGGGACGAGAGAGAAGGTCACGAGAGAGTGGGAGAGAGAGAGAGTGGGAGAGGGAGAGAGAGAGAGTGGGAGAGGGAGAGAAAGAGAGAGGGAGAGAGAGAGGGAAAGAGAGAGAGGGAGAGAGGAAAAACAACAGAGCCAGTCGGTAACCCGTATTCTATTACAACGTGTAAGAAACAGCAGCATTTATCAGTGTGGGTGTTAAATCTTTGCCTGTGCTCTTAGCGGCTCCGCAGAATACACACAGCTGGAATAAGGGTCATTGGTGCAACCCCCGCTTCCCCCCACCGCACGGGAAGATGGACCGGTCCACTTCCCAAATTGCCCTAAACCTGTCACGACAAGGTCCATTCTTTATCGGTAGGGGTGTGCAGGTCCTTGAGTGATTCACTCCAATTATCCATCAGTCATTTATAGAGGCACTCCTGCCTGTCCTCTGAAACGCAAACACACTCCCACACCAAAACTCATTTGTTTCCCGTGTCATGGGTAACTAGCAAGTCTGAAATATCCACACCATTCATTATGAACACACCACCTCACAGAAGATCCCGATTCTTTGATTACTTGCTTGCGATCTGCGATGAGAAGGTCCATTAGGAGGGTGTGTGTTTGTCCATGTGTTTGTGTGTGTTGGCGTTGGCCAGTGTATTTGTATGTGTGCCTTTGTGTGTGCGGTCGTGCGTGTTTGTTGATGTGTGTGTGCGCACGTGTGTGTTTGTCTCTGTGGGTGAAACCGACTCTGATCTTATCCAGCCTGAGACAAATCCTCGCCTCAGCCAGGAGACATTGTCATGGAAACAAGCTGGTTTCTCCTGGGTAGAGGAGAGACAACCAGACCCCACAGAGAGAGAGGGGGAGGAAGGGAGAGAGGGAGGGAGAGCATAGAATCCATCAAGAAGGTTGATTCCTTTCTCCTGTATTTAATTTGACTGTTGGCCAAGGTTTGATTCTGCTGCTGCACAGTAGTTACCCTGCTGTGGTATCTCAGCCTATTTATGTGATCGGTTCTGTTGTGGTATCATGGCCGCGTGTTTTTAGGAAAGGAAGACGGGTGTGTTGATGGGAGGCGAGAGAGAGATAAGAGAGAGAGAGAGATAAGAGAGAGAGAAGACAGACTGTGTTTCTACTTGGTTCTGTGTCAGACTGAAGGTTAATATCCAGGGTCTGCATATGTTAGCGTACATTTACATGCTTAAGGCACTACGGACATCTATCTGTATGTACAGTAAGTGGCACACCCGTGTGCATACAGCATGTAGCGTGTGTGCATGTGCATGCGCGTGCGTGTGTGTAAGGGACAGTCTGAGGATAGAAGATAGCAGAAATGCATGGTGGGCTGAAATTAGGTTGTGTGGAATTGCAGTGTGCTATCTCCACGTTGACAGGGCTGCTATGATTGAAGCCAGCTACTCTGGGATTTAGATACAGCAGCATTTTTCTATGAGAGGCCGTATAGGCCTTAATTCATACTTGATCTCACATACCCGCCATGACCTCACATATATACCATTATACCCTCACATATATACCATTATACCCTCACATATATACCATTATACTCTCACGTATATACCATTATACTCTCACATATACACCATTATACTCTCACATACACGCCATGACCTCACATATATACCATTATACTTTCACATATATACCATTATACTCTCACACATTTTTTTGTCAAGCGTCTCTAAGCTCAGATTCCGAGTCGGATCCATGAAGCTATTTCGTTGCAGTGAATGGGTGCGGGCACTCATCGGGCATAGGGGCCTACACTCAAATAGGATCTTAAAAGTCCCAACTGGAAAATGTTGTGAACAGATTGACATCAAGTTCAGGTTGTGGCATTGAAGTTTAGGTTAGTAGCCAAGGGTGTAAAGACCACTCGGCTACTTAAAGACGTCAACGGTTAAAACCCCAGTTCCACGGGACGGTATTCACATAGGCATTGGCTTTAATTTAAATGATAGTTTGTTTCATCAATTGAAAAACTGATCTAGGACTTTTGACTCAAGTAGTGGGGATCGGTATAGCTTCCTAAACAACTATGGAATTCTACATTTGAGTTTTTTAGTGGATTTGCTTGAATCGTTGTCAGAAATGTTGGAATCAAAGACGACAGCCATCCACAGTGGCTATTTCTAACGCTAACGATGAAATGCGCCGGCTCTTCAGACCTGGATCAGGTGCATCACGGAGCGGCAGCAGCACTCTGTCAGGAGTTAGTCTTAACCGAAATACTGCGGAGTTTGATATTGGGATTGCGCCATCACTTGGCTGGCATTAAGACTAGCTCCTGACAGAGTGCTGCTGCCGCTCCTTGATGCACCTGATCCAGGTCTGAAGAGCCGGCGCATTTCATTGTCAACGTTAGAGTTAGAAACAGCCCCTGTGTATGGCTGTCGTCTTTGATACAACATTTCTGACAATGATGCCGCAGGATTTGGAGTATGCAAAATGTTATTAATGAATCCATCTTGTCATGTCACTCAGTCTCGTCTTGATAGGGAAGGTGGGCGTTAGCACATCTACCCCAAATCCTTCTTCATGTGTAAGCCAATCAGGAATCAGTTCACTTCCTTTTCAATCAAACTGCCTTCCGTTTCAATCAAACTCTCTCACATACACAAGTATTCTCTCTCATATAGACAAGTATTCTCTTTCACAAAGACAAGTATTCTCTCTCACATAGACAAGTATTCTCTCTCACATAGACAAGTATTCTCTCTCACATAGACAATTATTCTCTCTTACACATCCTGTTATTCTCGTACATATACTAACATTCTGTTTCACACATACTATTTGTCTCTTACATATATTGTCATACTTTAGTAAGATGGTGCATATAAGAGGGTATTTTTGTGTGTGTAAGAGATTATGCCAGTTTAAGTGCAAGAGTATAATGGTGTATATGTGAGAGTATAATGGTGTATATGTGAGACCAAGTAGTTTATGTGCAAGAGTATAATGGTATATATGTGAGAGTATAATGGTATATATGTGAGAGTATAATGGTACATATGTGAGAGTATAATGGTATATATGTGAGAGTATAATGGTATATATGTGAGGTTATGGTGTTGTATGTGAGACCAAGTAGTTTATGTGCAAGAGTATAATGGTATGTGAGAGTATAATGGTATATATGTGAGAGTATAATGGTATATACGTGAGAGTATAATGGTATATATGTGAGAGTATAATGGTATATATGTGAGGTCATGGCGTGTATGTGAGATCAAGTATGAATTATGGCCTATACGGCCTCTCATATTTTTCTCTTTCTCTGTCTTTCTCTTTCTCTCTCTCTCTCTCTCTCTCTCTCTCTCTCTCTCTCTCTCTCTCTCTCTCTCTCTCTCTCTCTCTCTCTCTCTCTCTCTCTCTCTCTCTCTCCATCCTTCCCCTCCCTTCTGTCACTCCTCTCTTCACTCATCCCTTCTTTCCTTCAGTCTTTCCCCTGCTCTCTCCCTCCTGCCTCTTTAAACCTCTTTCCTCATCCATTTCTCCCATTCTCTCCTCTTTCTAAACATCTGTGTTTTCCTCCCACCTCCCTCCCTCCCTCCCTCCCTCCCTCCCTCCCTCCCTGCTCCTCTCTCTCCATCAGGTACTGCCTGGTGGTATAGGCACCCTGATGCGCTCCCTTCCTCTGTCCGCCATTTTGATTTAGCACATCTGTCGAAGATAATGTACTGTTCAGTCAGTCTCTCCCTCGCCACCTCTCTCGTCCTCCCTCTCACACGCACACACACGCACTCACACACAAACGCAGACACACATTCACAGCTGTAGCCCTATCGCGCAAGGGTTGCCATGGAAATAACAAATTAGTGTGTGAAAGGTTGAGGAGGAAGACGCGGAAGATGAGACACAAAACCACAGACACACACACACTAGCCGTTACATATGAATTGTATTTGATGGTTAAGGAGGCGATGCAGCTGGTGCCAGCAGTGAGTTATATAGTGTTAGAGCATCACAAACCCCCCTCCCCTCCCCCAGCTCCTTCATGGGAACACAGGAGGAGGTTTGCAACATTTCCCTTTGCTCCCAAGGCTGTGCTTTCTGTGCTCACTGCTGTCATTCTCCATCTCCCCTGTTGTGCCTCAGCACCTTGCTCTCTCTCTCTCCCCCTTCTTTCCCATGTTCGGTTTCCTTCTGCCTCCTTCTTTATCTCTCTCTCCCTTTCTTTTTCTTTCTCTTTCTCCCATTTGTGTCCCAATGTCTCCTCTTCCCCTCGACCTCTGTCCCATTCTGTGTCTCTCCTTATCTTCCTCTACGTGTCTCTCTTTATCTTCTTCTCTTTTTCTCCCATTTTTCTCTCCCCTCCTATCTCTGTCAACCATTTTGTGTCTCATCCTACCTTCCTCTCTGTGTCTCTCTCCCGCTCCTTCTCTCTTTCAATCTCGCCAATTTCTCTCTCCCTCTCCTCCCACCTCTCCCCCTCTCTATCTCTCTCTCTCCCTCTCTCTCTCCCTCTCTCCCTCTCCATGGGATAGAGGGAAGCATGTGGTGAGTATGTCAGTGTCTGTCTCACTGTTTACTCTGAGTTAATACTGATTCTCTCAATTAATCTGAGCAAGAGCACATCCACTCCACCACTCAGCATGCTCATGCGAGTGTGTGCGTGTGCAAGCGTGCAAAGGTGTGTGTCGGCGCGTGCGTGCGTGTGCCTCGTACAAGATTGTGTCCGAAGAAAGGGAAAGCAAGTGTTTGCAGTCTTCTCCCTGAGATCGATGTAGAGATGCTTTATGCTGTGCTGTCTGCTCTAATGACATGTCTGTAAATTAGCTCCAGAATGGCTCTCTGGTGCTAGCCTGAAATATAACGGCATCACTGTAAATTACAGACAGAATGGCCAAGAAGTGGGGTGGTCTGAAATCTACTGACAGTCTGTAAATCACAGGCAGAATGGCGGTGGACGGCTTTGGTGTCCTCATTGTGAGGACTTGGCTCCTTGTCTACACCAGCCTTCTCATCTACATTCGTCTGAACGTGTGTGTGTGCGTGCGTGCTTGTGTGTGTCTCCCCTCCCTCTCACTCTCTCTCGCCTCAGCAAAGACTAGCCGCAGGCACGGCGTTGGTAATAGCTTTTCTGACAGCAATACACCAATATTTACCGAGACCGACACCCATCCACACCCCCATCACACACACACAGGCACACACACAAACACACACTTAATTAACATGCTGTGAAGGAGGGGATGGCACACATAAAACACGCTCACACACACGCTGGCAAACACATTGTTTCTCACTTGCCTACATAATGGCTTTTGCACTTCTTTGCTGTGTGTCACGAAGGAAGCGAAAAAGACAAACACACAAACTACATGCCATTGTTTCCGGGGCAGTATCGTTTTTAATTCAACTTTAAACTAATCCATTCTATTCTAGTCACTTCTGTTTGAGCATGTGCTTTAAGTTCACTTCTATCATGTTTTGGGTTGTACTTGGCTATTCTACTCATGTCTGCGCTGTTCCTGTGTGTCTGGCTTTTCATGTACATTGCGCTAGACTGCTGTGACCTGGTGTGTGAAATTCTCGTATTTTCTTGTCATTAGCGAAAGCTATAAGATGGTGGCTACGCCGAAGGCGCAGCACAGAAGGCTAGGTTAGCGATCCCGGAAAGGAGGCCAACACGACGTGTGGGCAGGAGGAGGGAGATGTGAGAGATGAGAGAGGGATGAGAGAGGGAGAGGGGAGGGGGAGAGATGACGCTGAGAGGGGAATGGGTGTGAAAGATAACGTCGCCTGTGCAATTGTGGGTGTGCCAGCACTCGATAGTATAACAGTATTAATGTGTGGGTGCCCGCTGTGCACATGTGCAAACCTGTGATGGTGTGCATGTGTGTGTCTATGTGTGTGTAATAGAATCTGAGACCTTGGGCCGGTATCTTTGGAGGTCACTAGAGGTGCCCATGGAAAGTTGCCGTTGGCTCCAGCTATTGGATTTTATTTGTTGACCTTCTGGTAGCCTTCTGTGATTTGGCTTTTGTGATTTGGCTATTTTGGCTGATAGGTGCTCCTCTTCCCCCACTGTCTCTCCCTCTTTCAACTACCATTTACAGAGCTTCTACCTCACAGACTCACACAAACACTGTCACGTTTTAATAAAAAAAATAAAAAGTTGTCAAAACAGACTGCTGTACTTAATATTCCGACTGCAGTGCTTCTCTCTGTGCTCGAGATGTCAGGTACCGTAATGAGTTTGGAATGCAACAGAAACACAAGTGTGTCTTGTATCTGCCCCGTTTAATGTCAAATCCGCGTGAATGATCACAGCTTGGGCGGGGCGGCGAGTGAGACACTTTGAAGAAAACACTGCTTCCTGGGAGATGCTGTTCCTTAAATGTAACTAACTAAACCCCCACTTTTTATACCCCCCCCTTCTACCCCTCCATCTGCCTCTCTGCTCTCCCTCCTACCCTTGCCTTGTTCATCCTTCCTTCTACCTTTTGTACCAACCCCCCCCCCCAGCTCGAGAAGAGTACGTGGCCACCTTCAAGGGCTCCGAGTACTTCTGCTACGACCTGTCGCCCAGCCCCATCCAGAGCAGCAGCGACGAGATCACGCTCTCCTTCAAGACGCTCCAGAGGAACGGCCTGATGCTGCACACGGGCAAGTCTGCCGACTACGTCAACCTGGCGCTGAAGAACGGTGCCGTATCGCTGGTCATCAACCTGGGCTCCGGGGCCTTCGAGGCGCTGGTGGAGCCCGTTAACGGGAAGTTCAACGACAACGCCTGGCACGACGTCAAGGTCACACGAAACCTGAGACAGGTAACCAGGCAACGGCGTGATAGGTGGACAGAGGGACGGCAGAGTGATGACTCAAAAAGAGAGGCTAGAGTTAAAGAGTTAGACTCTACGGAAGGATACTATTGTCTGTTTGTAGCAATCAAAAATTTGCCAATTAAAAAAGAAAGCCTTGAAAGTAAAACATCTCACATCTCAATCAAAAAATATATAATTCAGAGCTAAACCTTTATATAGCAATCAAAAAAACGAATGTTGTGACAACATTGCAGCCCCCCTTTGTCAAGAGTTCATCTAAAAACCCAAGTTGCAAGCAGAGAAACATGTATTGCAAGCAAAGACAAAAAAAAAGAAACTCACTGCACAAATACTGAACGAGAGAAAGCAGAACAAATGCTCTGACAGCACAGCATGATTCACACAGCAGGACCAAATGGGGGTGGCTATGCAGTCACAACTTTAATCATTTGATTGCAATAAACATTCATTTCTCAATATTTACTCTTTCATTGAGACACGTTTTGCTTTCAAAGCTTTGATTTTTCTTTGCGAAAAAAAGTTATGTCCGCAAAATGTAAATGTTTGATTACGACAAAAAGACACAAATCTACTTCCATAGATCCAGAGCCAGAGGACAAATATATAATTGTAGAAATGCAGAAACTAGAAACCAAATTAGATCCCTGAGTAGCTGATGAAACAGAGGGTGTTGACCAGAACAGAGAGCACACTGCAGCAGAGACAGCAAGAATCCTTCACTGCTAGACCAGAGTATGAGTGTGAGTGAGGGAGCCAGGGTGGGAGTCAGAGACTTAGAGCTAATCCCAGTCCGCTGCTAAGACGAACTGTGAAGTGGCAGTCCAGCTCTGATGCTGACAGTATAGAGATGGCTGTTGGGTCCGCTTCCCTTTCAACGTTTAGTAGATGAGGAGAACCAGTATGCGAGCGTGTGGCTGTGTGTCTAAACCCACAGTTCCTGTGTAGCTACTCTTGAGTGTGTGTGCGTGTGTTTGCTGGTGTACCTGTGTGTGCTTGTGTGTGTGTTTGCTGGTGTGCCTGTGTGGGTCTGTGTGTGCTGGTGTTTGTGTGCGCTGGTGTGCTTGTGTGTGTGTGTGTGTGCTGGTGTGTGGGTGCTGCTGTGTGTCTGTGTGTGTGTGCTAGTGTGAGTGTGCGCTTGTGTTTGTGTGTGTGTGTGTGTGTGCATGTGCGCTGGTGTGTGTGTGTGTGCTGGTGTGTGAGTTCTGGTGTCTGGGCGGAGCTCTGTGAGTGCTGGGATCTAGTCTGCTCTCCCGTTTGCTTGTCTGTACTAACTGGACTAACTTTACTAACCTGCTACAGACACTAACCTTCATCCATGGAATGACTCATTCTACTAACCTGTGCCCTTCTCCTAGCGAACTACTCCTATCTACTAACCTCGCCAGAGGCCTTCTAGCTTTTCCTTTCCCTTCCCGGAAGTTGTTCTGTTCACAGTTTTTGCTTTCCTTTCTCCCCCTCTCCTACAAAGCACTCAGGCATTGGACACGCTATGGTAAACAAACTCCATTGTTCGGTAGATATCATTCTAATTGTTTCTTAGTTTGGGTTTGCCCCGTGTCTCTTTTCTTTCTGAGCCGTATAGAGATCAAAACTAAAAACAAAAAAAATGGATAAATGCGGTTGGTACTCTTTTAAGCTTAACAACCCCCCCGCCCCTCCTCCCTGCCAACCTTCTTTATTTTGTTTACCCCCTTCCTTTTTTGCCGTTCACCACATCACTCCGTGATTGACATGTAGGCGTCTCCTGATTGGCTCATCCCTCCCACCTGCACGCGATTGGCCACACCCTCCCCCCTGCATGGCCTGCCCTGATATCCTTGCCTCTCTCTGATCGGTCCGTCAAACGAATAGAGATGCCGCTCTTCCCTTCTTCTTTTGCCCTTCCCCCTTGTCCTCCTCTGGCTGCATGCTCTCTCCATGGTGCTTCCCAGCCTCATCTTGTCCTCCCCTTTGATTGTTCTCGTCCGTGTTTTTCTCTGTGCCTGCCAGGGACCGCATGCTTGCAGGAAGAGGAGTAGGCTGCATGCGTGTGTGGAATGAGACCCAAAGCTAACCCATCTAACACTCTGTATGTCAATGTGCGTGTGCGTGTGCGTGTGTATCTCACCTCATTCAGATCTGCTGATCTAACTAACAACCCCCGTCGCCCCCCTGCTCTACTCAGCCCTTACACAACAACTAACACTGTCATTAACACCCACCCTAATACCACACCAGCACCATCCTCACCTCTAACACCACATACCACTAACCCTAACGTTAACACCATTACAAACTCTACACAGCCTGGCCTAACCGTACTAACACTGCTACTGGGTTGACCAGTAGTAGGCTATCACTAACAAGCCAAGTATGCTCAACCTCTATGGAGGCCTTACTAACACCTGCCTGTTTGGGCATGCTACTAACACTAACTGCCCTTAGTAAAGGGTACTGTTGAGTGGGCTAGATGCTAATTCTACGTCCACAAGGTAGACCATAGAGTAAACTAGCTGTTGATATTCTACATCCTCCACTAAGCAGACCATAGAGCGGGCTAGCTGTTTTTGCTACGCCATGTCCACCATTAGTAAGCTTAGGCTAGAGTGGGCTAGCTTCTAACGCTATGGTCACTACATAGAACACCATAGTGTGGGCTAGCAACTACTGCTACAATACCACTTTTGGCAGGGTTAACTGATAATGCTACGACTACCACAAGGTAGGCAATAGGTTGGGCTAGCTGCTAATGCTACGACCATCACAAAGTAGACCATAGGGTAGGTTAGTCGCTAATACTACAACCACCACAAGGAGACCATAGGGTGGGCTAGCTGTCAATGCTATGCCCACTACAAGGTAGACCATAAGGTAGCTGCAAATGCTACAACCACCACAAGGAGACCATAGGGTGGGCTAGCTGCTAATGCTATGCCCACCACAAGATAGACCATAGGGTGAGCTAGCTACTAATTCTACACCCACCAAAAGGTAGGCCGTAGGGTGGGCTAGCTGCTAATGCTATGCCCACCAAAAGATAGACCATAGGGTGAGCTAGCTACTAATGCTACACCAACCACAAGGTAGGCCGTAGGGTGGGTTAGCTGCTAATGCTATGCCCACCACAAGGTAGATCTTAAGTTGGGCTAGCTACTATATTTAGATCCACTAAGCGGTATACCATAGGGTGCTTTAGGTTGATATTATTGTGGGCTACTGTAGCAGTGTAAGTTGAAGGCTAATTAGCTTCTTTAGTTAAATTGCTGTAATGCTACATTCATCACAGCAGACTGAAGAGGCCAATTTGTTTACAGTGGCCTATTGTAGCAGTTTAGGCTTCTAACTGCAGTATTGTTGATTGGGTTCAGTCCAAACCAACAAACTCAAATTCTGTAGATATAGTTCAAATTTAGCCTTCACTTTTCTGCAACTGCTGGCGGCCATTAGTGGAATTGCTGTTAATGCTCCACTGCATCTGCAGATATAGACGAGGACAGTGCGATAATCCTTACAATGGCAAACTCTATGGTATTGCCCAATAACATATAACATATGCAACTCAAGTATCCAGGCTAGTCAACACCTTCACCTCCAATATAAAGGCAACTGGTTTACACACTTTCAGGTCACAAAACACAAAAACACCAGTCCAGATGACCAAAACTCAAACCAATACCCACCATCTCCCCTGACCAGACCCTGCCAGTAGGGGGCTAATTCGGCAGCCTAGCGCTTAGCGCTGCGTTTGGTGTGAGTATATAGCGTGTCCTTTCCCTGTGCTTTGTTGTGTAGGTGACCATCTCAGTGGACGGGATCCTGACCACCACAGGCTACACCCAGGAGGACTACACCATGCTGGGCTCAGATGACTTCTTCTATGTGGGGGGCAGCCCCAGCACGGCCGACCTGCCTGGATCCCCCGTCAGCAACAACTTCATGGGCTGCCTCAAAGAGGTGGGGGCCACACACACACAATGACTCGCAAAAATTGCGACACACAATCACACACGATGCTTGAGCGTGCACATGCACAATCCAAAAACACATACAAGCATTCTCAGTTTGCCTGAACAGGTGAAGTCACGCACTCAAACACACAAATAGAGATATACACCCACATTATCCGAGGGTCGATGTGAAAATGTGAAATGTGAAAAACACACACATTGGCAGACACACACTAGCGCACAACCCCTCCACAACATCAGAGAGAATTGGTGATGAGTGTGGTTGGGGGAGAAGACGCACAGTTAAGCGCTAACATGCTAATTAGCTACGCCACAGAGAGAATCTATCCATCCGCTCTGCTCAAAATGGGCCACAGCACCGCAACACACACATTTACAAATATAAACACACACACACATTTACAAATTTAAACACACACACAGAGGCATAAACAAACAAAAAAACAAACAAACAAACAAACAAACAAACTGACAGATGATGTGCCAAACAGAGAGATATCTGTATCAGGGGTGGAAGTGTGCATGTGTGTGTGTTTGGTTCATTAAGACTGATAGCTTTTAAACGAGCCTGCTGCTGTCACTGCTAACACATTTACATATTTAATATGCTGATATGATAATCCATGTGAGCAAATGAAGATGTATGCAGCAAATCACGTGCATGAGTGATTGTGCCTGCACAACCTTTCATGCGCTCAGACACACACAAACACACACAGATACACACACATAGACAGACACACATCCAACTGTGAATATAAAAGGAAGGGCCATTTGATATGTGTGTGTGTGTAGCATAGATGTGTTGGGGTCACAGATGGGATTGTGGTGTATTGAATTAGACCCTGTGTGTGAGATAGTGTGCAGACATCAAAATGCTGCTGATAGACCCAGCTGAAACAAGAGAACATTGTCAGTCAGAACACTGTTTGCTAGAGTCAGAACACTGTGTGTTAGAGTCAGAAAACTGTGTGTTAGAGTCAGAACACTGTGTGTTAGAGTCAGAACACTGTGGGCCTCCTGTACTAACGCTTTTGCGCCCACTTCAGACGTATTTGTTTTGCAACGTGCGCGTAAAAGCATGGCGAGGTATGTACAAACATGCCGCACTGAGGTAAAAGCGCAGACTGCCTGTCGCAGGAACTGAAAATTGCGCTTTTCCGTGTCATGCATATGCATTCACGGGAGGGTCATGGGGAAAGTGGGAGTTTCCCATAAAGAGATGGGAGGGGATGCTTAAAGTGCGGCTAATTATGTATTCTGCGGTATGTACAAAAAACGCCCGTGAAAGCACGCCTCTATTTTGCGTTGAAAATTCTGTGCCTCTTAAGAGCGGAGAGAGCGGCCAAGGAGACGAGCTGGAAGGATTTTTGCCACAAGGATCACACTTTTTCAGTTGAGTGAACACAAAATCATAACGCGTTACAGATTAAGCAGCCATGCAATATTACAGTTACTGGAATTTGTAATTTCGGTCCAGATGGCCTTTTTTTGTGTTGGTGTGGAATTCCGGCCTTGTATAATATTTAAATTCGCTGTTACCTCATGAACGATCAATTTCGTCATCACTAAATCTTTGTTTTCGCTCTTTTGACTTTGGTGGCTGATTCATGATAGAAAGAGAGAAGGAGGCCCATTCAATTGCGCGTTTAAATGCCACAATTGAAGGTATAGTGGGCGGAGAAAGGCGCTGATTACCCGATGAACTGCAGGTTTGGTAAATACGACGTAAACTGAAGTATCACAGCGTGCGCTTTCTGCAGGTTGGCCATGTCACTGATAATGCTACGTTTGCAAATGTACGTACATGAGGGCCTGAATTTTAGAGTCAGAACACTGTGTGTTAGAGTCAGACCCATGGAGAGAAACAGAGGCAACGCTATGAAAAGAGGGACGTCTAGAGACAGAAATAGAGAATGTGTGTGAGAGAAAAATGGGTCGTTTTTCTATCGAATCAAAGAGGCCAAAACACTTGAATTCAAATGAATGGAGTTGTTGGGCTGCATCTTAGTGGTCTGAAGTGGCCTCCTCCTCTCTGCTTCTCCAGCCTCTCTCGCCTCTATCAATCTCGGGAAGAAAAGAATAATCTTAGAATGGAAAGCAGATTCTCAGATACTTACATGCGCCGTAGCTTTTCCCTCGGTAGGTCTGGAGATCACAAGAACATCTGAAGTTGGACTCATCAAATTAATTAATATGGTTACTACAGTTTTCAATGACTTCTTTTGAATAATTAAGCAAGCTAGTACATTTTCAAAGTGCATCCTAAACATTTTGGAACAGGACCTTATGATCAACAGAACATCAATGCACTGTAAAGATCAGGGCTTGGGCTAGGGGAAGAACAAACTAAGCTTTTCTGTTTGCACCCTGACCCCTGACCCCTGAAGCCTATGTGCTAAACCACAAATCCTGAATCCTAACCCCAAAGGTGGTGTACAAGAACAACGATGTTCGCCTGGAGCTCTCTCGACTGGCCAAGGTTGGGGATCCTAAGATGAAGGTGAGAACACACTGGTTCCTCCTGGCTCAACTGACACCTCTTACCCAAACAGTGAACTACTGTTCATTCCTATGTACACCCCTACAGTATGTCCCACCATAACCAATTAGTGCATAAGAAATGCAGTCTGTCATGTCCCACAAATAGCCTCAAACTACAGATGATCTGATCACTGACATGGTAACAACTCACCCATGTGCTGCAGGTGAGCGGAGTGGTGGCGTTCAAATGCGAGAGCGTGGCCACTTTGGACCCAGTGACCTTTGACACACCCGAGTCTTTCGTGGCGCTGAGCAAGTGGACCGCCAAGAAGGCAGGTTCTATCTCCTTCGACTTCAGAACCACCGAGCCCAATGGCCTCATGCTGTTCAGCCACGGGAAACCACGGCAACAGCAACACAAGGATCCCCGCACGCCACCCACACTGAAGGTGAGACCGCACGGTCACTGAAGGCACTCTGGAATTACACACACACATACGCATGGACAAATGTGCTGACACACATTTGTCAACGGTATTGACTTTACACAGTTGGGAATATAAGCGTGCTGTTTGGGTCCATCTCCGGTTGGATTTGTGTTTAAAATGGACAAAGCTGATTGAGCGGGAAACTCTGAGTGCACCAGTCAGTCAAAAATACCGCTGTCATGTTATGTTTAAGACCAGGAAATCAAATACTTGTCAGACAGACAAAAAACACAATGTGTGCTGTGTGCTGAAAATAATGCACGGCGCAGGTGAATTCTACCCTGAGGCAAAGCCTAATTTGTTAACTAGTCCCTTTAGTTTTTATCTGGTTGCCAGGTGTAGCTGAGATTAATTGGTAAAGTGTCCACCCACGCTAGGAAGAAGCTAGCTTCTCGGTGGCGTAGCTGGTTAATAGTCACTCTTGTAGGGCAGAGGGCCTGAGCTCGAAGCCCAGTGTGGGTAAAAGGACAAGCAGCGCGACTATCCCTGTTACACAGGCATGATCAAATCATGATCATAATTCCTGGTAGGCAAGTGATAGTGATAGCAAGTGAAGTTTATTTACATTATTTGGGCATACGGTCACTTTCATTTTTATAAGACTACTCCAACACAGATATACTGCTAGATGAGATAAACAGTGTTGAGTGACAATACTTGCATAGTAGTTTGAATCAGCTTGTTTCAAAGTGTTTTCTTCATTAAATAAATGCTGGTTAGCTAACAAGCAACACAACAAGTAAAAGTGGATACTTTATTTTCTGGAGTATTTTCAATTTCACTGATGATCCATGTGGGTATGCAGTAATATAACTTAATGTGTGATGCCGTGCACTTGCCAGTATCAAAAAATCCCTGCAGTTGAAGCATGCCCCCTGACTTTGATGGATAATATTGACAGATTTATTTGTCTGCAGCAAGTTAGATCATAGATCATATGGGAATAAATGAATTAGTAGACTAAATAAATAAATATACAAATGAATAAAAACATTACAAAATTATAAATATATATATGTATATACACAATATATATATATAAATTTATCAATTCACAAATACATTTAACATTTGTACATTTAGTGTCTTGTTTAACTTGTGATTTATTTATTTATGGTGTCAATTAAAATTATATAATTATTCATTTATTAAAAAATATATATATAATTATATATGTATCCATGTATACATGCATATAATTATATAATTATCGATTAATGATTTATATATTTAGTTTTGTCCCTTAAAAACCTCCATAGTTACACAGGCATGACCGGACGTGCAATTGTGACAAGGAAACGCTTGGAGCTTTTACACTTCGGGATCCTGGGTGAAACCCTCTGATCCAGGACAGGTGAAACCCTCTGATCCAGGACAGGTGAAACTCTCTGATCCAGGACAGGTGAAACCCTCTGATCCAGGACAGGTGAAACCCTCTGATCCAGGACAGGTGAAACTCTCTGATCCAGGACAGGTGAAACCCCCTGATCCAGGACAGGTGAAACCCCCTGATCCTGGATAGGTAAAGCCTCCTGATCCAGGACAGGTGAAACCCCCTGATCCAGGACAGGTAAAACCCCCTGATCCTTGCGAAGGGCGTCTGCTGGTGTGACCTCATTTTTGCAGCGACCCTCGCGGCTGTTGTGGATGTGTCAAACATAAACCAGACCCTCGTGGCTCCAAATGTTTTTCCGGCCCGAAACAGCGTCAGCTCATGTCCGTGCAACAGTCCCAAACCCGGGCCTTAACACAGACCCCTCCAGCCAATCATAATCGAGTATTCACTCAGGCCAGGGTTTAGAACGCAGGCTTCTCTTTCCCTCCTCAGCCTCCAGGTTGGGTTCTGTCTTTCTACAAGTGGCAAGGATGGATATTGTAGCTTTCTGTCACTGATGTGATTTTAGTTATTAAATATTACTTTGCATGTTAGACATAGGAGTTTACACATATAATTTGAAAATATTTATTTGTAAATTGACAATTTAGAACCCACAAAATTTAGGTTTGCCTGATAAGGAACTGTTGAGAGGAGTTTGCACCAAGAATTCCAATGTCCTGTACTTATACTCAAATGACAACTGAACTTGAAACTTGTGTTGGGTTTCCCAGGTAGAAAGTATTTTATGTACCGCCAAAGATGACGTGTCTGTACTCGCTAATAAACACTCAGGATCAACTACTGAGTCATCCTGCCTAAACCTCCAATGTGGTGTTTACGTTGCTGTTGGGGTTGCTGTCGGCCATGTTGCAGGTGGACTTCTTTGCCATCGAGATGCTGGACGGCCACCTGTACCTGCTGCTGGACATGGGCTCAGGCACCACCAAGACCAGGGCCATCGACAAGAAGGTCAACGATGGAGAGTGGTACCATGTGGACTTCCAGAGGGACGGACGATCAGGTAGCTCTGGACACCAGCAACGAGGATGGGGGGGCTGGGGAACCGACGGTCCTCATGAATATAGTTATGAGGATGATGATTATCAGGACTATGAGGAGGATGGTGTGTGAGAAAAGCTCACTTTTGTGATGATTTGAACTTTTTAAATTTCATTAGGAACAGAAGTGACACCAGCAACCTCAGAACACAAACAGTCATTATTATCTCTAAAAGGAGAAGATGATTACTTGAAGTAATGTCTCACATTCCTTCCTACATTCTTACTGGCTTTAGTTAGTTGATTACAGTACATGGTTGGTTAGATCTTCAACATACTTACCAAATGTTCACAAAAATATTCTCATAACCATTCAAACTAATGAATTTATAAAAAAGGAATACATTTAGCTCATATGTAAGTATTGTACACAATCAAGTTCCAGTCAGTGTGAAAGAAGTATTTTAAATGAATGCACTGTACAGAAACATGTCACATAGCGAAAGGACCTCACAGTCAGAAAGTGACCATGTAAAATGCCTGAAATATCTTACGACACAATGGAAGCTTGAAAAAACAATTTGACATAATAGTGGAGATAAAAAAGGTATATTTTTATGTATAATTACAAATTACCCTTTTAAAAGTAAAATTACCATTTTACTTTTAATTTCAATTCTTTGATAACTGTTTCCCCTTCTTTTGAAAAAAGAAAAATAAGTTATACATTGCTTCCTTTAAAGCTAGGATAGGTCATGTTTTTGAAAAGTACTTATTGTCATATTTTCTTAAATAAACTTCACATCTTGATAGCAATCAATAAATCAAATGGTCTGACAGTAAAACTAAATAAATCCAATATCTGTGGCCGTCCCAGGACTGTAATAAGCACAACCAATCATTGTGTTTTGACCGAATGCAGTGATTAGACAGGCTACTTGCCTGTGTACTTAAATGTTCTCTTCCAAATGTCCTGCATTTGTGTGTGTGTTCAGGAACCATCTCGGTGAACTCTGTGCGTACGGCCTACACTGCTCCTGGAGACAGTGAGATCCTGGACTTGGACGACACCTTGTACCTGGGGGGGCTGCCTGAGGACCGGGCCGGACTCATATTCCCTACTGAGGTGTGTGTGTGCTGGGGTGCATGTGTGTGTGTGTTTGTCTTTGCAGGTGTCTAACGTGTATAACATCTGAGAATATATTAATTTGTTAGAAAATAAAACCAATGAGTGGATATGCATGTGAGAAGATGTGTGTTTGTAATGACCTGCTAATAACAATAATGTATATGTGTGTGTGTGTGTGTGTAGGTGTGGACGGCGCTGCTGAACTACGGCTACGTGGGCTGTGTGCGGGACCTGTTTGTGGACGGGCAGAGTAAAGACATCCGGAGGCTGGCTGAGGCCCAGCGCGCCGTGGGGGTTAAGCCCTCCTGTTCCAGGGAGGCTCCCAAGCAGTGCCTGTCCAACCCCTGCCAGCACAGCGCCATCTGCAGGGAGGGCTGGAACCGTTACGTCTGCGACTGCTCCGGCACTGGCTACCTGGGGCGATCCTGTGAGAGAGGTGAGGAAGGGTAGAGGTGGCCCTGTGAGAGAGGTGAGGAGGGGTAGAGGTGGCCCTGTGAGAGAGATGAGGAAGGGTAGAGGTGGCCCTGTGAGAGAGATGAGGAAGGGTAGAGGTGGCCCTGTGAGAGAGATGAGGAAGGGTAGAGGTGGTCTTGTGAGAGAGGTGAGGAAGGGTAGAGGTGGCCCTGTGAGAGAGGTGAGGAGGGGTAGAGGTGGCCCTGTGAGAGAGATGAGGAAGGGTAGAGGTGGCCCTGTGAGAGAGATGAGGAAGGGTAGAGGTGGTCCTGTGAGAGAGGTGAGGAAGGGTAGAGGTGGCCCTGTGAGAGAGGTGAGGAAGGGTAGAGGTGGTCTTGTGAGAGAGGTGAGGAAGGGTAGAGGTGGCCCTGTGAGAGAGGTGAGGAGGGGTAGAGGTGGCCCTGTGAGAGAGGTGAGGAGGAGTAGAGGTGGCCCTGTGAGAGAGATGAGGAAGGGTAGAGGTGGCCCTGTGAGAGAGGTGAGGAAGGGTAGAGGTGGCCCTGTGAGAGAGGTGAGGAGGGGTAGAGGTGGCCCTGTGAGAGAGATGAGGAAGGGTAGAGGTGGCCCTGTGAGAGAGATGAGGAAGGGTAGAGGTGGTCCTGTGAGAGAGATGAGGAAGGGTAGAGGTGGCCCTGTGAGTGAGGTGAGGAAGGGTAGAGGTGGCCCTGTGAGAGAGGTGAGGAAGGGTAGAGGTGGCCCTGTGAGAGAGGTGAGGAGGGGTAGAGGTGGCCCTGTGAGAGAGGTGAGGAAGGGTAGAGGTGGCCCTGTGAGAGAGGTGAGGAAGGGTAGAGGTGGCCCTGTGAGAGAGGTGAGGAAGGGTAGAGGTGGCCCTGTGAGAGAGGTGAGGAAGGGTAGAGGTGGCCCTGTGAGAGGTGAGGGGGTAGAGATGGTCCTGTGAGAGAGGTGAGGGGGGTAGAGATGGTCCTTTGAGAGAGGTGAGGGGGGTAGAGATGGTCCTGTGAGAGAGGTGAGGAGGGGTAGAGGTGGCCCTGTGAGAGAGGTGAGGAGGGGTAGAGGTGGCCCTGTGAGAGAGATGAGGAAGGGTAGAGGTGGCCCTGTGAGAGAGATGAGGAAGGGTAGAAGTGGCCCTGTGAGAGAGATGAGGAAGGGTAGAGGTGGTCCTGTGAGAGAGGTGAGGAAGGGTAGAGGTGGCCCTGTGAGAGAGGTGAGGAAGGGTAGAGGTGGTCTTGTGAGAGAGGTGAGGAAGGGTAGAGGTGGCCCTGTGAGAGAGGTGAGGAGGGGTAGAGGTGGCCCTGTGAGAGAGATGAGGAAGGGTAGAGGTGGCCCTGTGAGAGAGATGAGGAAGGGTAGAGGTGGTCCTGTGAGAGAGGTGAGGAAGGGTAGAGGTGGCCCTGTGAGAGAGGTGAGGAAGGGTAGAGGTGGTCTTGTGAGAGAGGTGAGGAAGGGTAGAGGTGGCCCTGTGAGAGAGGTGAGGAGGGGTAGAGGTGGCCCTGTGAGAGAGGTGAGGAGGAGTAGAGGTGGCCCTGTGAGAGAGATGAGGAAGGGTAGAGGTGGCCCTGTGAGAGAGGTGAGGAAGGGTAGAGGTGGCCCTGTGAGAGAGGTGAGGAGGGGTAGAGGTGGCCCTGTGAGAGAGATGAGGAAGGGTAGAGGTGGCCCTGTGAGAGAGATGAGGAAGGGTAGAGGTGGTCCTGTGAGAGAGATGAGGAAGGGTAGAGGTGGCCCTGTGAGAGAGGTGAGGAAGGGTAGAGGTGGCCCTGTGAGAGAGGTGAGGAAGGGTAGAGGTGGCCCTGTGAGAGAGGTGAGGAGGGGTAGAGGTGGCCCTGTGAGAGAGGTGAGGAAGGGTAGAGGTGGCCCTGTGAGAGAGGTGAGGAAGGGTAGAGGTGGCCCTGTGAGAGAGGTGAGGAAGGGTAGAGGTGGCCCTGTGAGAGAGGTGAGGAAGGGTAGAGGTGGCCCTGTGAGAGGTGAGGGGGTAGAGATGGTCCTGTGAGAGAGGTGAGGGGGGTAGAGATGGTCCTTTGAGAGAGGTGAGGGGGGTAGAGATGGTCCTGTGAGAGAGGTGAGGAGGGGTAGAGGTGGCCCTGTGAGAGAGATGAGGAAGGGTAGAGGTGGCCCTGTGAGAGAGGTGAGGAGGAGTAGAGGTGGCCCTGTGAGAGAGGTGAGGAAGGGTAGAGGTGGCCCTGTGAGAGAGGTGAGGAAGGGTAGAGGTGGCCCTGTGAGAGAGGTGAGGAAGGGTAGAGGTTGCCCTGTGAGAGGTGAGGGGGGTAGAGATGGTCCTGTGAGAGAGGTGAGGAGGGGTAGAGGTGGCCCTGTGAGAGAGGTGAGGGGGGTAGAGATGGTCCTGTGAGAGAGGTGAGGAAGGGTAGAGGTGGCCCTGTGAGAGAGGTGAGGGGGGTAGAGATGGTCCTGTGAGAGAGGTGAGGAAGGGTAGAGGTGGCCCTGTGAGAGAGGTGAGGAAGGGTAGAGGTGGCCCTGTGAGAGAGGTGAGGAGGGGTAGAGGTGGCCCTGTGAGAGGTGAGGGGGGTAGAGATGGTCCTGTGAGAGAGGTGAGGAGGGGTAGAGGTGGCCCTGTGAGAGAGGTGAGGAAGGGTAGAGGTGGCCCTGTGAGAGAGGTGAGGAAGGGTAGAGGTGGCCCTGTGAGAGGTGAGGGGGGTAGAGATGGTCCTGTGAGAGAGGTGAGGAGGGGTAGAGGTGGCCCTGTGAGAGAGGTGAGGAAGGGTAGAGGTGGCCCTGTGAGAGAGGTGAGGAAGGGTAGAGGTGGCCCTGTGAGAGGTGAGGGGGTAGAGATGGTCCTGTGAGAGAGGTGAGGGGGGTAGAGATGGTCCTTTGAGAGAGGTGAGGGGGGTAGAGATGGTCCTGTGAGAGAGGTGAGGGGGGTAGTAGAGAGGGAAAGGTACAGCCGGGGCTGGAGGGAAGACGCAAATGTGATTAGGTGTGTTTATTGTTCTACTTGAGGCCCAGGAACTCACGCTCTACCAGGAGATATAGAGCAGATTAAATATAAAGGATTAGAACAATTATTTTGCTCTGTGATAGTTAATGCTATTGCTGCTAGATATACAGTGTATATACTGCAAATGAGATGCACTGAGACACTCACACATCCCAACATAAAGACTTCAGATGATTGTGAGGATGCCTTTGTATGATATAGATCTGAAGTGTATGTTGTGTGTGTGTGTGTGTAGGGGTCACTAACTGGTAGTTCAGTGAATTAAAGGGAGACCAGATGGAGAAACAGATGGAGGGAGTGATTGGCCATGTTTACGCCTTCTACCTGCGGTTTCACTCTTTCTCTCTATCTCTCTATCTTTTTCCCTTCTACAATAACCTAAAATGGCCAACTGTCTAACTCAGCGTTCTTTTGTAAAAATCTGTCACAAGGACATATCTCAGCAAAAACTTTCAGTCTTGGTAAGCTTCTCTCTCCATCTACCTATCTACAGCACTCTCTCTCTCTCTCTCTCTCTCGCTCTCTCTCTCTTTCTCTCTCTCTCTCTCCTCTCTCTCTCTCTCTCTCTCTCTCTCTCTCTCTCTCTCTCTCTCTCTCTCTATCTCTCTCTCTCTCTCTCTCTCTCTCTCTCTCTCTCTCCCTGTCTGTCTGTCTCTCTCTCTCTCTGTCTCTCCATCTACCTACCTAACCTCTTTCTCTCTCTCCTATCCACCTACAGCTTTCTCTCCTCTCTATTTCTCTCTCTCTTCATCTACCTACCTACAGCTCTCTCTCCTCCTATCCACCTATAGTACTCTCTCCTCCTCTCTCTCCCCTCTCTCTCCCCCTCTCTCTCCCCCTTCTACCCCCTCCTCCTCTGTGAAGTAGAGAGTCAGGTGCTAAGATGGAGTCAGCTGCCTTCTTTAAGTTTAGAATTGTGTATGTATGAGCATGTGTGTGTTATCTGTGATATAACAGGCCAGCCACCAATTTTTTCTTCCAGTTAATGAGGATTCATTTGCATTTTAGCCAAGAGGTCTATCTGCTTTTCCTCTTTAGCTGTCTCACCATCCTTTTCTTACATCTCTCCCCCTGTCTCTCTTCCCACTTTCTCTCTCCCCCTCATTCTCTCTCCCCCTCTTTCTCTCTCCCCTCTCTATTTCTCTCTGTCTCTCTATCTGCCTCGCTCCCTGTTTCCCCTCCTCGCTCTTTCGCTTTACTGAACACTCCTCTGCTGTTTCTTAAATGCACTCCCTTCTGCATTGCGCGCACACACGCACGCACACACACTCTCCACCTCGCCCTCTCGCTCTCTCTCCGAGCTCATCAGTATGCATGAGGCCTCCCTTCTTCCTGTTCTCTTGTTTTCACCCGGGCCCCAACAGTCTCCCACGGAAACAGAGATGGAGTGGGCGGAGAGGAGAGCAGGCAGGGGAGGGAGGGAGAGTGGGCAAGATGGAGGGAGAGAGAGAGCAGGAAGAGGAGAGTGAAGAACACAGGGGGGGTCCGAGGGGAAGGGAGAGGAGCTGCCAAGAAGAGAGAGTGAAGCGAAAGGTGGAGGGCGGGGCGGGGGGGAGAAGAGAGCGGTGGAGAGAGGGAATAAGGAAAAGAGAGATGGAGGGAGGGTGAGAGAAGCGAGAATGTGTCTAGCTCTGAATGTAATTGGCCAATAAAAGGTCTGTTGGCAGTAGTAAACAGATCTGGCAGGGATTGTCCATGCAGAGAGAAGGGGACAGAGGTAATGAACAAGACCATAAATGATTGGATGATAAACTCTAACTGGGAATCACCTAAATATGTCACGTCTGACACCAGAGTCTGATACAAAATCTACCTCTCTCTATCTATCTATCTCACTCTCTCTCTTTCCATCTATCTCCCCTCTCTCACTCTCTCATTTTATTTCTCTCTCTTTCACTACTTAACTCAAACTGTTTTTTCACTGTCTGTCTGCCTGCATCCCTCTTCTTCTGTCTCTAGATGCTACCATCCTGTCCTATGACGGCAGTAAGTTTATGAAGGTGCAGTTGCCCGTGGCGATGCACACGGAGGCGGAGGACGTGTCGCTACGGTTTCGATCTCAGAGGGCCTACGGAGTTCTCATGGCAACCACCTCACGAAATTCGGCAGACACACTTCGCCTGGAGCTGGACGGGGGACGTGTTCGACTCACTGTCAACCTTGGTAAACACACACACACACACCCATACACACACAAAAACACACACTCATACACACACGCACACACTCATACACACACACATACACTCACGCACACAGACACACATAGGGTCCCATCTACATTCACATGTACCCAAATACAGTCCAAACAGTACATACATATAGATGCATCATCTGCATACGTCATACTTACTGATTACAATACACAGCTAGTCTGATGGTCACACGACCCACACATTTGTGTTCCTGTTCTGTCTGTCTTTATGTATGTCTGTCTGTATGTTTGTTTCTCTGTCTGTTTCTCTGTCTGTATGTATGTCTGTCTGTATGTCTGTTTCTCTGTCTGTTTCTCTGTCTGTCTGTATGTCTGTCTGTATGTCTGTTTCTCTCTGTTTCTCTGTCTGTATGTCTGTCTGTATGTCTGTTTCTCTGTCTGTTTCTCTGTCTGTCTGTCTGTACGTCTTTTTTCTCTGTCTGTTTCTCTGTCTGTCTGTATGTCTGTTTCTCTGTCTGTCTGTCTGTCTGTCTGTCTGTCTGTCTGTCTGTCTGTCTGTCTGTTGAACAGAGGGTCAAACCAGAGACTGCATTCTCTGCTCACTCCCAGAAGACCTGTGCACACCTCTCTCTCTCTCTCTCTCTCTCTCTCTCTCTCTCTCTCTCTCTCTCTCTCTCTCTCTCTCTCTCTCTCTCTCTCTCTCTCTCTCTCTCTCTCTCTCTCTCTCTCTCTCTCTCTCTCTCTCTCTCTCTGTCTGTCTCTTTCTCTCTCCCTCCCTCTCTTTCTCTTTCCATCTCTCTTTCCTTCCCTCCCTCTCTTTCTCTCTCCACTGCTCTCTCTATCTATCTATCTTTCTCTCTCTCCCTCTCTCTCCATCTCTCTCCCTCCGTCTCTCTTACTTCCTCTCTCCCTCTCCCTCTCCCTTGCTCCGTCTCTCCTCTCTCCCCCTCTCTCCCTCTCTCTCTCTTATGAAGGGTGCACACGTAGGTCTCTGGTGGTCTGCAGCCGCGTTTCTGCTGTGGTTGATGCCACACGACACACCAAGGCATCATGGGATACCCCAGCTCCCATGAGCCTCTGCTCCACAGTGAGCTAGATTTGCTGCTGTGAGTCTTTCTGACAAAATGATGGGATGTGTTTTTTGCTGTCTTCAGACAGACAGACACACCCACCTCAGTCTCCTTATGATTATGATTGGTTACTGAAACTGTCACTTAGACCAGAGCAGCCAATGACAAGACACTCGCGCTGAGACCTTGCACTCTCCTTCAGCTAATTATGAGGCGTCGCCTCTCTAAAAGGTCCACCAATCACTTCCGCAGATATTTCAACAGTAATACCCTATTGGTTGAGGCCAAATTGGCAGTTGCCCTGGTTGGCATATGATCTATGAACCTACCCTACTTTGCTGACTGGAGTTAAGGGAGAGTGTTTTCTCAGCGTGTGTGCGGGAGGTGTGTCAGTGTGTGTGTCCCCAGTGCGTGGAGTATGTATATGTGCAGTGTTAACCCTCTGCTCTGCTCTCCCTCCAGACTGTATCAGGATTAACTGTACTGCCAGTAAGTCACACTCGATCTCACCTAAACTCTTGCAGCACGTGTGTGTGAATGTGTTGCGAATGTGTGGGTGAGTGTGGTTGATAGTGTGGGTGAGTGAGCGTGGGTTGTCTGTGGGTGTGTTTTTGTCTCTCTGCCTCCATGTGAATGTCTGACATTCAGTTTTTTTGGTCCATGTCAGAATATATGCTTCTGTGCAGTTGTGTGTGTGTGTGTGTGTATCTGAGAGTGTGTGTGTGTCAGCGTGTGTCTACTTTGTTATTCTGCAGGGCTGTGGTTATTTTGCTGAGAGCCGGGGTTTTCCTCGTCGGCCATTTTAGTAAAGAGAAATAGAAGCAGGAAGGGAGGAAGGAGGGAGGGAGGAGGGGGAAAGAGGGAGCGAGCGAGAGTGTTGCTGAGGAAACGGGATGAAGGGATGTGAGAGGGATGGGAGCAAGCACGCGATATGGAGAGAGTGAAAGTGGTTAGAGGGTCTAAGGAGTAAAAAGAGGAGAGGAGCGAGGGATGTGTGAAAGGTGGGGAATATCCATGCAGGGATTGGCTGAGCCACTACTCAGGACAGCTGGGTAATTATCTCTCTTTCACACTGGAAACAAAAGAAACACTTTATCCATCTCTCTCTCTCTCCCCCTCATCCCTCATCTCCACATCTATCTGACGCCTTTGTTTGTTTGTGAGTGTGAGAGCGAGGGTGTGTGTGAGTGTATGTGTGATGTGAGGGGAGGAAAGTCTCTTAAGAGGTCTAATCCTCTCCCGTGGACTTCCTCCCCTCACGACCACAAAGACTCTTCTCCGTGACGGTGCGGAGGTACCAAAATGGACGACTCCGGTTGCTATAGAAACCCAGTTAGCCGTACCGCTGTTGCTAACCCTATGAGTCCGTCTGCCAATTTTAGACGAGCAAGCTCAATGAGTGGATCAGCATTCAGGCTTTGTAGGCGAGTGCAAACAATGAATTATACATTAGCTTTTTTATTTTTTTATTGCATTTGAAGACAAGGTTGTGCATAAAGTACACTTCCTGATAGTCAAGCACTATGTACGGGCAGACATCTGAAGTATTCATGTCACTTGGTGGAATATAAAGAACTTCTTTAGGAAATGGGTCCTTTCCCTCCTGCTGTCCATAGGTTCTACTGATGAATGCAGAGAGGTTCCTGTTGTGTCTGGACATGACACGTTTGAAAACGATCTCTTTGATTTAATCCACATCAGTGGACAAAAGCTCTCCGCTTACAGTAACACCTCTCAGCTTTTACTGCTGACCCCAGAGGCCTACCTTCACGTCTGTGTGTGTGTGTGTGTGTGTTGCCTGATCTCAGGTTGACATGGATCACTGCTTCATTCTCACATCAGCCCATTCACCCCATCAGCTACACTGTTACAAACACACACTCACACACATGCACACGCCACAGACATGTGCACACACACGTGCACACACACATACATACTTGTGGGCAGTGATCCATGGTAACAGGATGAGATGCTCATGCCCAAAGCACAGCTGAGTCTCCTCAGGGGAGCTCTGTGGTCTGAACGCTGAATACACACGTCTCACATACGTACGTACACAAACACACTCACTCCCCCATTGCTATTGTGATTTCATTAATTTGGTCCTGTTTGTGTGTGTGAGTGTCAATCCTTGACATTTTCCACAGCAGAATGTGCCTGGTCTGTGAGTCTTTCGCCCCCTCATTACTCTCTATAGGTCAGTATTAACAGATGCCCAGCCCCCACTGGTGCCCCGCTGGGGGGGCTCACCCCTGGGATGTGAGGATGGACAGGGTGTCTAATATGTGCAGTCGGCCAGGGAGAGAGAGAGTGGGGGAAGGAGAGGGATGGGGGGGAAAAGTAAAAAGCAAGGAGAGTGGAGCCGGGGATGAGTGAGGTATGACATGATGTGCTGCTGCAGTTCAGCACCACGGACAGTTCAGCACCACGGACAGTTCAGCACCACGGACAGCTCACCGCCGCGCCAGGTCTCTGGCGCCACCGTGTGGTCAGGCTGGGAACACTCACGGGAGCCACGTGGCCGCGTGTGACTTTTTTACAGAACAGATGGATCTTCCCAGCGTGGGACGGCTCTGAATCACAACGCACGGCAGATTGCATCACATAGCTTTGTGTTGGCTGGTATTATTTGGTGGAAGTGACGTCTTGGCTTTTCTGTGTGTGCGCGCGTGTGTGGTGACTGAGAGTGACTGAGCGAGTGCATATTACAATATGCAGATGTTCCTTCTGCAGTGTCTGGTCCTCCTCCCCTCTGTTCTGTTTCACTTTCTCTCCATCTCTCTCCATCTTCATTATCTTCCCCTGTCATCCTCTGACTCCCAGTCTGTCACTTTGCCCATCCCTCCTACTCCCACTCTTTTCTCTGCGTCTTTTTGCTCTCTCTCTCTTTCTCTTTCTCTCTCTTTCTCTCTCTCTCTCTCTTTCTCTCTCTCTCTCTCTCTCTCTCTTTCTCTCTCTCTCTCCTCTCTCTCTCTCTCTCTCTCTCTCTCTCTCTCTCTCTCTCTTCATATATGATATTTATAGCAAATCTATCCCGTTAGCTCTCTCTCTTCCAATCTGTCCCTCTCTCTTTTCTCTTTCACTCTCTATCTTCCTGTTTTTGTTCCATCTCTGTTTCTACATGCAGGATCTATGACTCTCTATTGTCACACCCCTCTCTCCCTCTCTCCTTCCCTCCCTCTCTCACTCTGTTCCTCTCTCTCTTTCCATCTTCATCCCCCATCTCTCCCCCCCTCTTTCTGCAGTGTCTCTCTCTCTCTCCCCCGGTCTCTGTGTGTGTGTTAATGGTGCTCTGGGCTGTGTGTAGGTAAGGGACCAGAGACCATCTTTGCGGGGACGGGCCTGAACGATAACGAGTGGCACACTGTGCGTGTCGTCCGGCGAGGCAAGAGCCTCAAACTCACCGTTGACGACCTGCAGCCCATTGACGGTAACCATGGAAACATCATCACCCCCCCCTTCAGGAAACTCTTTGATTTGCTTTACTTAGACCGCAGCAACCTTTCAGACTCATCCCCTTCCAACACTGTTTACCTTGATTCTATGTAAAGGAGTGTGCACCGTCTAATCTAGGAGTTAATCACATGATTTGATCGTTTGATCAGGGGTTTAAAGAGTCGTGGAGAATCTTACTCAAGTTAAAGCACCATTACTTCCAAAAACAAAACTCTCCTAAAAGCGTCTTACTTAAAAGAGTAGCTGTTTATAAGTACTCAGAGTAGAGAGTATTTTTTTATATGTGTTTTTTCTCCCCCATCATGGTCAATTACAAATGCACTTAGCTTCCGAATTGTAATTAATGTTGCCTTTAGTGGCAGTCTTTCAGACAGAATAAAAAAGGTCTCCTGTGTGGCTTTTGCGTTACATAGATTTCAAGCAAGCTGGCTAAAGCTCATTCCCCTGGCAGGCTGGCACACTGTGCCAGCTTTAAGCTATGTGATTAATAAAACTAAGTTAAATTCTTCAAATTGGAGGCAGAGTTCTTGAAGGCAGATATTTCAACTGGCTTTGGAAGGCAGTCATGATGCCCCTATTGTCCTTCATGTCTTTCAGTTCTAATAGTTGTCACAGTGCGGCCATGGATGTTGTAGTTTTGAAGCATCATAATATTGTTATCTCCTCTATGACCGCTGTAGCTAACATAGTTGTTTAGGCAGCCGGTTCAAGTAGCTATTTAGCTATTTACCCTACAAGTTTACCCTACAACCATTTTTTATTACAATAAAGTACAATTTCCCTACAAAACTACTCAATTATAATAACAAGAACATTTGCAGTTAGCTACTTTACACCCTTGAGTATAATATATACCGGTAATTTATAATAAAATGTATTATAATGTCCAGTTTCTGATAATTTGTTAATATTACACCTGAATCTTACACCCCACCATTTTTCTTCTTGCCCCCCCCCCCCCCGACCCCGATCCTCATGCCCCCCCAGGTCAGATGGCGGGTGACCACACCCAGCTGGAGTTCCACAACGTGGAGACGGGCATCGTCACGGAGAAGCGCTTCATGCCGGCCGTGCCGTCCAACTTCATTGGGCACCTCCAGGGCCTCACCCTCAACGGCATGCCCTACATCGACCTCTGCAAGAACGGGGACATTGACTACTGTGAGCTGAATGCCGTCATCGGCTACAAGAGCATCGTGGCCGACCCAGTGACCTTCCGCTCGCGCTCCAGCTTCGTGACCCTGCCCACGCTGCAGGCATACTACTCCATGCACCTGTTCCTGCAGTTCAAGACCACCTCACCCGACGGACTCATCCTCTTCAACCGGGGTGACGGGAATGATTTCATCGTGGTGGAGCTGGTCAAGGGGTGAGGAGACTGCACACACACACACTCTCACTGACACACACACACTCTCACTGACACACACACACTCTCACTGACACACACACACACTCTCACTGACACACACACACTCTCACTGACACACACACACACTCTCACTGACACACACACACACTTTCACTGACACACACACACTCTCACTGACACACACACACACTCTCACTGACACACACACACTCTCACTGACACACACACACACTTTCACTGACACACACACACTCTCACTGACACACACACTCTCGCACTGACACACACACACTCTCACTGACACACACACACACTCTCCCTGACACACACACACTCTCACTGACACACACACTCTCACTGACACACACACACACTTTCACTGACACACACACACTCTCACTGACACACACACTCTCGCACTGACACACACACACTCTCACTGACACACACACACACTCTCCCTGACACACACACACTCTCACTGACACACACACACTCTCACTGACACACACACACACTTTCACTGACACACATACTCTCTCACTGACACACACACTCTCTCACTGACACACACACACTCTCTCACTGACACATACACACTCTCACTGACACACACACACACTCTCACTGACACACACACACACTTTCACTGACACACATACTCTCTCACTGACACACACACTCTCTCACTGACACACACACACTCTCTCACTGACACACACACACTCTCACTGACACACACACACTCTCACTGACACACATACTCTCTCACTGACACACACACTCTCTCACTGACACACACACACTCTCTCACTGACACATACACACACTCTCACTGACACACACACACACTTTCACTGACACACATACTCTCTCACTGACACACACACTCTCTCACTGACACACACACACTCTCTCACTGACACACACACACTCTCACTGACACACACACACACACTCACTGACACACACACTCTCACTGACACACACACTCTCACTGACACACACTCACTGACACACACACTCTCACTGACACACACACACAGTCTCTCACTGACACACACAAACACTCTCACTGACACAAGCATGAACTGTACACATTCACACAGACACACATACACACTCTCTGACACACACATACACACACTCTTGTAAGCACACACAAAGACATATATTGGATATATGAATACATAAACATACTCACCTAAAGTCTATACATCACTTCACCAGGTATTTATATCTTTTCTGTACAATTTGTTAGTATAGTAGTCAAACATCTGTCATCAATTCTTTAAGGAAGCATCTAAGTTCGTCCTTGGGTACCGACAATTTTTCCCTTTTAGAAATCATTACACAATTGTAAAATAATGTAGATGCACCAGACTCAAAGACCATTTGTTATCCTAGCATTTGATGAATGTATGTCTATCTTAATGTTGTTTATTATTCTTACCTCCCTGAAAGACACACTACACCCAGATACCCAGGAGACTTCCAATGTGGCGGTCATGTTTAACATGAGGAATGATCTAACCTGTGTGTGTGTGTGTGTGTCAGTTACCTGCACTACATCTCTGATCTGGGCAATGGGGCCCACCTCATCAAAGGAAACTCCAACACGCCCCTCAACGACAACCACTGGCACAACGTCCTCGTCTCCAGAGACACCAACAACCTGCACACCGTCAAGATCGACACCAAGGTCACCACCCAGACCACCATGGGGGCCAAGAACCTGGACCTGAAGGGTGTGTGAACCGCCCTATCTCTCTCTATCTTTCTCTCCCTCTCTCTCTCTCCCTCTCTCTCACACTCTCGGTAAAATGTATCTGCCACTTTAGTCTATTAAGCTGTCAAACTAGTCCGGCTCCAACCATTTGATACTTTTGATACCACATAAGGTGTGTTAGCGTCCAGAGGATGTGATCTGGGTGTGTTGGGAGGATGTGTCTGGAGGAAGAGTCATGCATTAGAGCAGTCCTGCTCCAAAACCACCATTCAAATAAAGCCCGTCAACCAGTCAACCAAGCACATTCATTTATAGAGCAATAGGCCATGTACATTGCGTGAGTTTCCTTTGTGTAAATGTTCAGATTGTTTGCACACCAGAGGGTAAGTCACTCATGTCTACAGTATTGCCTTGGCTCAGAACAGGATTCTCCTTCAGTGGAAACACATAGTCTTTTATTATTTTGGAGAGACACATGCATGTCAATCTAGGTCATTTAATGGTATGAAGATTTACTTTGACCAAAATGTACAGACATGGTACAAAAAGCGTTGTTTTCATCAAACTCTCACCTTAGGCAATATTTGGAGAATTTGCTAACTCATTCTAAATATGTAGATTAAATGCCCTCCAGACCGTAATTGAGTGATTGATTGAGTGATTGAATTCATGCATTAAAAACAAGTGGTCTCTCAACAAGGATATAGGCTGGTGTTTCCGCACCAGGCGCTCTATATTACAACATCTGGATGTGTCGCTGATACATTTAGTCATTTGGCAGACGCTCTTATAGGAGACCTGGTTCATCACACCATACTGTACACAGTTCCTGTCTGAGACAATACACATTCAGTCAAAGCCACAAGCTGTAATAGAAAGACTATTTGGCTGCATGACAATGCCTTTCTGGACGGGGGTCTCTATGTCGGTGAACTTTCATCTCAGCCTCGTGAATTTAGGTTGTTTTAAATCCCTGCATAGTTAGCCTACTCACATATTTTCAAACAACATCGCATTTTGTACTGTTGGACAACTGATTGATTAGAGGTACCAGCCATTTACTCAACTGTGCAATTATTCCCCCCACATGGTGGAACCGGTCTCACCGACTTCCAGATGAATTGCGTGAGCAAGTCACCAAATTCATGTCATTTTGCGAGCGTTCATTTACATTTTACATTTAGTCATTTAGCAGACGCTCTTATCCACAGCGACTTACAGTAAGTACAGGGACATTCCCCCCGAGGCAAGTAGGGTGAAGTGCCTTGCCACAACCAGGGAATCGAACCAGCAACCTTCTGATTACTAGCCCGATTCCCTAACCGCTCAGCCATCTGACTCCACCAGTGTCTGGTACCGCACTAGTTCTGTCTGTTATCCCTCTCCCTGACCCGAACTCTGACCCCAACACGCACTGAGACAAACCCACACATGTAGTTTAGAACATCTAGTAAATACCAGCTAGACAGCCCATCTTCAAGAAGGCTCAGTATTGCCTCATGAAAATGTCACTCACGCTGTCCTTGCTCCCATAGGTGACCTTTATGTAGGGGGCGTGGCCAAGGAGATGTACAAGGATTTGCCCAAGCTCGTTCACTCCCGGGAGGGGTTCCAGGGTTGCCTGGCAACAGTGGACCTCAACGGACGTCTTCCTGACCTGTTGGCGGATGCCTTAGCAACCACGGGACAGGTGGAGAGAGGCTGTGAAGGTGAGACTCACACACACTCTCACACTCTGTACACACACACTCTCACACTCTGTACACACACACTCTCACACTCTGTACACACACACTCTCACACTCTGTACACACACACTCTCACACTCTGTACACACACACACTCTCACACTCTGTACACACACCGCTAAATCTGGACCTGACCTCATGCCACTGCATAACAGGCATTTTTATTTTAGTTTTTCCTTTTTACTTGTTTGTTTCCCTCCATTTTGCTTTCCCCCAGCTGGCCACTGTTTCAGACATACCATCTGCTTTTCTGTTACTCACTCTCTTTTCCTGACTTTTCTTTATCTCTCTCTTTCTCTCTCTATCTATCTATCTATCAAAGTGAATTTCACTGGCATCTGTCGGCTTTTACTAACCATCTAACTTATTTTGCTTGTTTTTTTGTTTGGCTGACAAAAGTTGCATTGATGAAAGCTGACTTGAAAGGTAGATCACTCTGTGTGCGCATGTGTGCGTGTGAGAGTGTCTGGGAGTGTGTGTGTTTCCTTCCCCACCCTCAGCCCACTGTGTCAGTGTTGTGTGGATCCCTAGGATCCAGGGGTCAGGGGTGACCCAGCGCTGATCTGTTCTCTCCTGGCGGCCATAGTAAACACATCACGCTAGTGACATCACCACCACTTCAGTTCGAGTTTGACCACGCCTCCTCCACGATCACCAGCAGTACTGGCATGTCTCTAACCCCTCCCACCTACCTATAACCCAACCCGCTTAAACATATCCACGCCCTCTTATGTTTGAGAACCCCTCCCCGCCCCTTCCTCTCCCAGCCCGCAGTGCTGCATGTCCCCACCAGATGTCAGTATCTATATTCATAGCAGAGTCAGGCTCGGTTCAAGTTCCATGAAGTGAAGAATCATTGCAGATTTGACAAATTTGCACAGCCTTGAGGCCTGTTTGTATGCCTCCTAAAACAGATGCTTTGGGATTGGTGGAGTTAGAATATAGTTTTATTAGTGATTCGATTCCTAGATATTACCCCTACTGCCAGAAGAGGCCATTTAGGCCTTCCGACTGCCCAACCCCTGTAGTCAGCCTGTTACTAAAATTACTAATGAAACTAACCATGCTGTATACTTTAGTCCTCCACAGGCCTCTACACACACACACACACACACCTGTGCTAGGAGAGACTTTAGGCTGAACGAGATCACAGGCACTGGTCTGCTGTTACACTTCTTGTGTGACTGCACAGGGGTTGTGTCATGATTAAGTCAAGGCCTGTATCTGCTCTATAATCATTTCTAATTATTTTACTTCTTTTTCTATTCTTCTTTTTTACTCTCTCCCTCGCCCTCTCTCTCCCTCTCTCTCTCTCTCTCTCTCTCTCTCTCTCTCTCTCTCTCTCTCTCTCTCTCTCTGTCTCTCTCTCTCTCTCTCTCTCTCTGTCTCTCTCTCTCTCTCTCTCTGTCTCTCTCTCTCTCTCTCTCTGTCTCTATCCCTGTGTGTCTCTCTCTCTGTGTGTGTATGTCTCTGTGTGTGTCCAGGCCCCAGCACCACCTGTCAGGAGGACTCCTGTTCTAACCAGGGGGTGTGTCTGCAGCTGTGGGAGGGCTTCAGCTGCGACTGCAGCATGACGTCATTCGGAGGGCCGCTCTGCAACGACGGTGAGCCTCGCTACTTCCAGCTTCCTGTTCCTCACTTCCTGTCTGGAGCAGTTCGGTCGTGTGTTAGCTTCAGAATTGTAGCAGTGCTGTACGCATGGTGTTACACATTGTCTACACAAGAGGGCAGTGCACACTGCTGAAAAATAACACTTCATCATACTTCAGTCGTAGACACAAGATTCTGTAAACCTGAGTCTTTATTTTCTCATGCGTGACTGTATATATATATATATATATATATATATATGTGTGTGTGCGTGTGAGCAGCTGGTACCACATACATCTTTGGCCGTGACGGGGGCATGGTGGTGTATACGTGGCCCCCTAACGAGAGGCCCAGCACGAGAGCTGACCGCCTGGCGTTGGGTTTCAGCAGCCAGCAGAAACAAGCCACGCTGCTCAGGGTGGACAGTGCCACGGGCCTGGGAGACTACCTGCAGCTGCAGATAGTCAGTACACACACACATACACACATGCTCACTGATACACACATATACACTCTCACATATTCAGACATATACAGCTCTGGAAAAATGTAAGAGACCACTGCACCTTTTTCTTTCCTTTCCAAAAAACGTTGATAAGGAACATTTTTATTGAGGAACAGAAGAGTTCAACTTGCAGTATCAATGTTTTGGAAAAGAAAAGAAAAAGGTTCAGTGGTCTCTTACATTTTTCCAGAGCTGTATATACACACACATATACACTCTCACATACTCACAGATTCACATACATACACACACACATACTCACATTTTCACACACACTCACATACAGTATACAAATCCCACACACACACACAGACACTCACTAGTCAGACATGCGTGTCACACATCTTCACATATCACACACACACACATTATTTAATACTCAAACAGACACAAACACACACACGTACACATACACACACACATTATTCATTACCCAAGCAGACACAAACACACATGCACACACACACACATGCAGTAATGCTGTTGTGTGCTGTTCCTCCAGGACAAGGGCAACATAAGGGTAGTGTTCAACGTTGGCACGGACGACATCAACATTGAGGAGAGCTCCAAGTTTGTCAACGACGGGAAGTACCACATCGTCCGCTTCACCCGCAGCGGAGGCAATGCCACCCTTCAGCTGGACGACCTGCCCGTCATCGAACGCTACCCCTCTGGTAGGCCCCGCACCCACCAACCAGCACTGCCCCCGGGGTCACCCAATCATAACACTGCCTGGGGCACACCCACGCCCCCTGACTTCATGGTTTAGTCCATTCAAGGCTATTGTACTGTGCACATTAATGCAGATAACAACTTTATTACTTTCCTGTTGGTGATGTTGTTTCTGAAAACTTGTTTTATATTATACTTAAAGATAATGGATGGATGTTTTGATATTTTAATGTTTAAAATAACAAAATGAGCTTTTTGTTGATAACAGTAGCTTTTACTCCTATGAATGGTCATTATGTGTTATGTTAAATAGTGTAAAATGTACCTTATCTATGAAAATATTCAATTCAGGTAGAACTTGTTTTCTTATCATAAAAGACATTAATAACAGTTGGTGCATTGTGACAAACAGCAACTTAAAATCCATACATATGCTGAGGAAATGTATAACTAAAATGAAAAAAAAATACCAAAGGAACAGGAATGTATTTGTTTGAACTTAGTCTTTGGTTTTGAAACATTTTATATCTGTTGTTTTACTATATTTCATCGTTAAAGTTGTAATTTAAGATATTTAGTTTCAACGTTTTTCGCTGATATGGGAAGCTAGACAGCTAGCAGGCAAAATGATAAACGCTAGTTGGTTGAGAGGTGTGTGTGAGGGCTCTTATGTAACCTATGTCTCTAAACTCAGACAGTATATTCTGTGGCAGATTCACCCTGTGCTCTTGCAGATGTTAACCCCTGGAATGTCTCTTTAAATCAAAGCTAATGAACAGAGAGTAAAAGTCTGCTCACTTTCCGACAGTGTCAATAAAGCTGAGACGGAATCGCTGCACCGAACGCCTTTGATACAGGTCCCAGGTCACAATCAGCTGACAATGGGCAGACAATTACTTTCTTTTCATTGCTGTTCTTGTTGTATCCAGCTCCTGTACCTCGTTTGGATGTGCGTAATTACTGTGTTTTCATCTCTAAATTAAAGGTAACAATGATAACGAGCGCCTGGCCATCGCCAGACAGCGAATCCCCTATCGGCTCGGTCGAGTAGTTGACGATTGGCTACTCGACAAAGGTAAAAACACTGATTAAAATTCATTAAAAGTTTCAGCTTAAAAACGTACAATTCTGAAGCAAGTTGATACCTGTGCACCATCAACTAACGTCTAAAATCCTAAATCCATAACTAAGTTTAAAACTTAGCAGCTATACCTGTAGAGTGTAATACTGAGTTTCTGCAGTGCCTGTGAAAGGTGATAGTGGTTTGATAATATGAGATTAAAGGGACAACGCACAGATAAATCTGAATAAATCAGAAACTAGTGAAAGTACTGATAAAAAATGGGCCCCATTAAGATTCTGTAATAAGTAATTTTCTCCAATGGTAAACTTTAAAGGATTCACCTAAAGAATTATGCCAAAGTAAAGTATTGTAATGCAAAGCACTGTATTATATGTAAATTTGTCATTATTTAATAGAGTATGTTTGTTTTGAAACCAAGTAAAAGTTGACCTCATTAAACTTTCACCAGAACTCCTTAAATAGAATGAGGTCTCTTGAGAAGAGTTGGGACCTGTGCATGTTTCCTGGGTTAATGTATAACTGCATCTGGACTCTGTGTCTGCCTGTGTCTTGCTCTTGTGAAACATGATGACTCACTCTCCAGTCATGTCCATGGCAGCCATCTTTCTTTTTCTTCTGCTCTTCCCCCCTTTCTCCCTCTTTGCTTCCTCACCTCTACCCCCCCCCCCGTCCCCCCCGTCCCCCCCGTCGCTCAGCACACCTCCACCTCGCTCAGCACCACCTTGACTCCACCTTGACTTGTCCTTCAAAGCTTCTGCGTCTCATCCTCATCTCAGAGTTTGGGAGATGCTCCGTTGTGTAACACTCAAACGCTCTTTGCTGTGTGATTGCGTGCGCGTGTGTGTCTTTGCTTGTGTGCTTGCGTGGGTGTGCGACCGGGTACGTGTGCACGTGTGTGTGTCCAGGTCGTCAGCTGACCATCTTCAACAGCCAGACCACGGTGCAGGTGGGAGGGGGGGGGCGCGGTGTGGGGATGTTCCAGGGCCAGCTGTCGGGCCTCTACTACAACGGCCTGCGCATCCTCAACATGGCCGCCGAGGGACACCCCCACATCCGCGTGGACGGCAGCGCCCGATTGGTCGGAGACATGCCCTCCTCCTCCATCACCCCGCAGTCGAGCGCCGCCGCCGGCAACCGCTCGGACTCCGCCCCTTCCATCAGTGACATCACGACCACAACAGCAACCAACCGGAAACAGGGCACTACCCTACAGGTGAGGGGAGGTGGTGAAGGATGACAGGATGGAGAAAAGCGCCTGATCACCAGCAGTATGACCTCACTATCGTCGGGCAGTCTGGGTGGTGGCACTCTGATGATTTATGCTGGAAGGGAAACTGCAGTATTTAAATCGTTGGTCTAGTTTGAACTGAAAGGAAGCCACATATCCTGCAAAATTACTAGTTCTAATGTGTGTGTGTGTGTGTGTGTGTGTGTGTGTGTGTGTGTGTGTGTGTGTGTGTGTGTGTGTGTGTGTGTGAGTGTGAGTGTGAGTGTGAGTGTGAGTGTGAGTGTGAGTGTGAGTGTGAGTGTGAGTGTGAGTGTGAGTGTGAGTGTGAAAGTGTACTAAGGTGTGAGGGCTGCTCTGAATTTGTTATGAAACACTATGTCTGCCGCACTGTGAAAAATATATATTTGCCAGTGATGGGAGTTGCCATGGAGATAGTGAAACCCTCTTCTATTCCTTCTCTCTCGCTCTCCGTCTTTCTCTCACTCTCTGTTTCTCACTCTCTCTCTATTTCTCTCTATTATCTTTCAGTTTCTCCATCTCTTTTTCTATCTTTCTGTTTCAGTGCTGAATAATTCCTCTGTGTATAACTCACCAGCTGTCTCAGACATAAATAATGGAATGCAGAGCTGTGAGCTAAGCCTCAAGCATCAATAATGGATGTGTGAGTTGGATGGATGCAGGATTTGAGTGACAGTGTATTTCTCAGCTTTTTCACACCAATGAAACCTGTGTTTGTGAGTGTGTGTGTGTGTGTGGTGTGCGTTTGTGTGTCTTCTTTTTCTCTGAAACCTGTATATGTGTGTGCGTGCGTGTGTTTGTGAGTGTGCGTGTTTATGCGTTTGTGTGCATGCATGTGTGTGTGTGTGTGTAGTCCGGAGGCTATGTTCAGTGTTTGCTGCTGTATTTGGTATGCAGAGCAGTGCAGAGGAGTCAATAACTATGGATGGGAATCAGGTCAGACTGACGCTCAATGTGGTGCATTGTGTGTACGCTTCTGTGTCTGTGTGAGTGTGTGTGTGTTGTAAAATAATCTCAACCATCCACTAGGTTACCTAGCAACCAAGCTGTCCTCCTGTGCAAGTGCAAACACACACGCACAGTCACTCAAACACACACACACACACACAGACTACCCACTCTCTCACTCACTGACACACACACACACACACACAGGTGCATTGTCTCCAGCTCTAAGGACGAGTGTTTGGTTACTGGGTGTTGCATCATAAGAAGGAGTCGTTTCCCAAACCACAATCTTATTGGTTAAATCACCAAATCGATTAAGTGTCTGTGTTTGTCTCTGTGTGTAGGTGTGTGTGTGTAGGTGTGTGTGTGTAGGTGTGTGTGTGTAGGTGTGTGTCTGCCTTCACTCTGGCCATAAATGGGCCAAGCAAAGCAAGTTTACCCTTGGGAGTCGTTCTGTGCCTCTATATTGGTGTGTGTGTGTGCGTGTGTGTGTGCGAGCTTGTGTTATAAATGTTTCCCCCTGCAGTCTTGAGGTTGGAGATATTTTTTATGAAGTCTAAGTTATGAATAATACATTATAGCCCAGAGAGAGTGTGTGTGTTTGTGTGTGCACAAACAAGATGGTGTGTTTTGCGATTTCTAATTTTTGATGCTAGATGTTGTGCAAATGTGTGTTTGCTTCTGAGTGTGTGCGTTCGATGATTATACAAGCTAAGGTAGAATGTTCTCACTCACCAGGTCATGTGATTGGATGTGTTCATCTGGTGAGCCAGACAGATCTACACGCTGTCTTTAACACCTCCATCCCTCTCTCTCTCTCTCTCTCTCCCTTCATCCCCTTATCTGTCTTTCCCTCCTTCTCTCCCCGTTCCTCCCTTTATCCCCTTCACTCTATCTTACCTTCCTCTCTCAAGCCTCTCTCTGCCTCATTACCTTGACTGTCTATCACTCCCTCCCTTCTTCTCTCCCTCTCTCTTTCCCTCCCGCCCTCTCTCTCTCTCTCTCTCTCTCTCTCTCTCTCTCTCTCTCTCTCTCTTTCTCTCGCTCTCTCTCTCATTCCCTCCCGCCCTCTCTCTCTCTCTCATTCCCTCCCGCCCTCTCTCTCTCTCTGTGAGGTGCAGTGATAGGCTGTGCCGTCAGGCTTGTGTGTGTGTGTGTGTGTGTGAGTGCGTATCAGAGCATCTGCAGAGTGGCTCTTCACTCATCGAGATCCTCGTCTCGCACGCTAGCTCAGCCAGCTACAGATCTAGAGCGAGAGAGAGAGAGCGAGAGTGTGAAGCATAGGCAGAAACAGACCAGCAGAGCATGAGCAGACTTAGGTAGGGAGGGAGAGAGAGATTCAGTGTGTGTCTGCATCTCCAGGACGGCCGGTGTTTTCTGAGTGTGTGTGTGTACAGGTGTATGTCCCTATGTGTGAACTAGGCAGTCAGGGAGCCATGGATGCACGATGGCATTGTTCAGCTACTCAGGTAGACATATTTTTGATCTTTTATAATGCAGCCCTACCTCTCTGTATCTTTCTGTCTCTGTCTCCGTCTCTCTGTTTTTTCGTCTCTTTCTCAGCCATTATCTCCCTCTATCTTTCTCTTTATCTTGCTTTGTCTCTCCTTTTCTTTCTCTGGAGCTCTCACTCCTGTGTGTCTCTATCTCTTTGTGTGATGCAGAGATGCAGACTTTGTTGCCAGACAAAGACAAGCGAGGGATGGAGGGATGGAGGGAGTGACATGGGGGGGGGGGGGGTTACAGTAGGTGGAAAGCAAATCTGCATGCGTCTCCCTGAATGTAGGACTCATCGACAGCTTTCCTTTGATTGTCATTTCTAGATGCGATTGACCTGCGATGTGTTTTCACAGTCCGTGGTTGCGTTTGGAGCGACTGACAGCTGTAGAGAGGCACTAGCATGTTGACACCCCAAGTCAGCTGACAGGATGATGTCACAAACACCAGCTCATTTGGTGTCACATGTAGAGTGGGGGAGGGTCTTCCATGATCAACAGTGTAAGACAAGCTATGAACAAAGTCTTTAATAGTTGGAGGACGGGAGCAGCACGTGGATGTGTGTGTCGAGGCCTCATCCTCACGACTGCTTGTGTCTGTTTTCTTTAGCCAGACTAGCTGCACACCCGCCCCCGGGGGCACAAGTATTGATGAGATTCACAACAACCTTCCAGAATGGGCTTTGACAGGGTGACAGTGTGATGCTGGCGAGAGAGCCAGAGAGAGATAAGATGATCAGAACTCCAGTGGACCAGACCAAGCCCACACTGTCCAGCAGCCCAGCCAGCTTAGAACTTCTGATTCAGGGAAGGAGAGAGAGAAAGAGGGATAGAAAGAGAGACCTAGGAAGAGAGAGAGAAAGAGGGATGGAAAGAGAGACCTAGGAAGAGAGAGAGAAAGAGGGATGGAAAGAGAGACCTAGGAAGAGAGAGAGAAAGAGGGATGGAAAGAGGGATAAATAGAAAGATGGGTTGATGAAAGAACCTTTTATGAGGCTGCTATCGAGTTTCTGTCCTAATCCAGTTCTGGTAGTGGTTCGGTTCAGGGACTGTGTATGTGAGCAGTCTTGTAGTGTCTCTTTATTGTGTGGGTTAGTTATGACTACTGCACTGCATCACGCTGCCATGTTGATCAGCGCTGGCGCAGAGTCAGACTGGAACACACACTCATGTTTCAGTGATAATGAGTGTTGAGGCGGCCGATGTCTAACTCAGCCTCATGAATATGCGAGCCTCCATTACTGCTGTGTTAACTTAAGCCTCGGCCCTTTGAAGTCTCTCTTGTTTTTACATCCCCTGCGTTCTCTTTCTTTTGTTCATTCTCTCTCACGCATGCTCCACCTCTCTCAGTCTCTCCACCCCTCTTTTTTCTTGTACTCTCTTTTTCCCTCTTTTTCCTTTCTCCCTCTCTCTCTTTCTCTTTCTCTCTCTCAGGCAGGAATGGTAAATCAATGCTAAGGTCCCTCAGAGACGAACACTCTGTACTTCGTCATTTTTAACGGCCTGAACTTAAGAGTTTCCATGGCAACAGAAGCAGGACTGGAGAGTAGAGAGAGAGAGAGGATGGAACTGCCAAAGAGAGAGGGGGAGGGGGGGAGTAGGGGGATAAGGAGACATGGAGGAGGTGAAGAGGGAAGGATTACTGACATTAAGCGTCCCCTTACAACTTCAACAGTCTCATGGAATACATGGAATACCATCAGTCTGTTGAAGAGCATTTACGTGTTAGCAGAAAACGCAGAGACAGAGAGGGTGAACAACAGAGGGAGGGGGAGAAGAGAAGGAGGAGGAGAAGAGGTGGAGAAAGATAAGCACGGCAGTTGGATCACAGTTGGGAGCCTCTGTCCTCCTCCTCCTTTCTCTCCCCCTCTTCTCTCTCTCTCTCTCTCTCTCTCTCTCTCTCTCTCTCTCTCTCTCTCTCTCTCTCTCTCTCTCTCTCTCTCTCTCTCTCTCTCTCTCTCTCTCTCTCTATCGCTCTCGCTCTCGCTCTCGCTCTCGCTCTCGCTCTCTCTCGCTCTCCCTGTCTCTCTCTCTCTCTCGCTCTCCCTGTCTCTCCCTGTCTCTCTCTCTCTCTGTTTCTTGTCTTCTCCATGGTTTGGCAAGAGGCCAGTCCCTGAGGGCAGTGGCAGAGAAGCGGTGTGTGAGAGCAGGGATGGAGGGAGTGTGTTACAGGACAGGAAGTGTGTGTTCACGCGTGTAGAGGAATCTGTCTTTGATCTGATGCTGTGGGAAACATGCCATACTACTAAATGCTGTAAGGACACACTGCCAGATCAGACTGTGTGTGTGTGAGAGCGAGTGTGCGTGTTCGGTTGGTGACCCCTCTCCATGTTCCTCTGCAGTCAACAGATGACCTGCTGGTGGCGTCGGCGGAGTGTCCCAGCGATGACGAGGACATCGACCTCTGTGACCCCAGCTCAGGTTGGTACTCTCCTCCTCGCTCCTCTCTCCTCCTCTCTCTTGCTCTCTCCTCCTCACTCCTCTTCTCTCCTCCCCTCTCCTCCTCTCCTCTTCTCTTCTCTCCTCTCCTTCTTTCTCTCTTTCTCTCTCTTTCTCTCTCTCTTTCTTTCTCTTTTTCCTCTCTCTTTCTTTCTTTCTCTCACTCTCTCTCTCTCTCTCTAACTCTGTCTTTCTCTCTCTCTATCTCACTCTCTCTCTAACTCTCTCCCCCCCCCCCCCCCCAGCTCGCCCGCCCCTCCCGGAGGTGAAGCCCTTCCCGGGGACGTCTGACGTGGTGCGTGAGAGCAGCAGCACCACAGGCATGGTGGTGGGCATCGTGGCAGCGGCCGCCCTCTGCATCCTCATCCTGCTCTACGCCATGTACAAGTACCGCAACCGCGACGAGGGCTCCTACCATGTGGACGAGAGCCGCAACTACATCAGCAACTCGGCCACGCAGCCCAATGGCAGCGCCAAGGACAAGCCGCTCGCGCCAAGGACAAGCCGCTCGGCATTGCCAAGATCTCCAAGAACAAGAAGAACAAGGACAAGGAGTACTACGTCTGAGATGGCGCTCGCTCACACACACACACACACACACACACACGCTCACACACACACACACACGCTCAAACACTTCTATATTATGTGCTATATATATACAAACATAGACATATATATATTCAGATGCTCGACAAGGTACACATTCTAATGTTATGATGATTTGACTCTGGCAGTATACACGCACACAGACTCAAGCACAAACACGCATACATACATGCCACTCAAGCACAAACGGACTTACACACATCACATTTGAGCAGAAACACACATGCAGAGACAGGCCACAGGGCAGGGACCCGTGTTGTACAGTATTAACTCATGAACAGACTCTGTTGTGGATGCACAACATGTATCCCAGCCAACCCAGTCACACAAGACTCCCAGACCAGGACTAGCACAGGAACAAACCCCTATAGGAACTATTTCTCTGAACTCAGAGAGATTGAGGAGGACTTAAACTGATGCACGCTGCAGTGTCCTGTGGGAAGAACTGACAGTGTGTTTGAACTGCGAACCCACTCCCAGCCAAAGGGATGAATCTTCCACCTCTCTCTCACACATACCCAAATGGGGCTTCTTGAATAGAGACAAAGAGAGAGAGCGAGAGAGAGAAGGAGGAAGGGAGAGAGAGAGAGGAATTCTGGGTGAAAAGCACCCGACAGGGTTACAGGACAAGAAGTCAGGGTGGACATGGTTGATGACTGGGTGGAACAGTTGGCCGAGGTCTGGAGTGCTGTGTGTTGGACGTGTTGCTTGTGGTGCCTGGACATTCTGTGCACCATGAATACCGACTGGATGGAGACCAGAGAGACTGGATGGAGACCAGAGAGACTGGATGGAGACCAGAGAGACTGGATGGAGACCAGAGAGACTGGATGGAGACCAGAGAGACTGGATGGAGACCAGAGAGACTGGATGGAGACCAGAGAGACTTCCACCAGGAGAGGGACAGAGAAATCAGAAGCTACCTACAGACACCAGCCACACCAAGGCTGCTGTGTCACACAGACACACACACACACAACAGATACATAAACAAGTGTACACACAGACATTTAACAAAGAGCCCCTTCCAATCTTAATAGCTGACATCTTGAAAGACGGCAAATAGAAAACATAGTAGTGAGGATGATGGTGATGATGAGCGACAGACAGGGAAAAGACAATGACGGTGATGATGGGGATGTTGTTGAAGGTGAAGATGAGAAACATTTGGGCCGTTGGGACAGTTCGGGGCGGGGTGGGGGTGGGAGGGACTACTTGCACGTGAATTATCTTACTCCATGTGATTTCTACAGAGTTGAAACTTCAGGAGTTACGCCCCACACCGCGCACCCACGCCACACTGCCCCTCTCCCGGCCTCTGACTGCAGGACACAGTCAACACACCTGCTCAACGTTCAGAACACAGCCCGTCCTCCTGTTACCACCCTGAGGAAGGTGCATGACTCTGTCTCTCTGAGCTGTGTGCGTGTGTGAGTGTGTGTGTGTGTGTGTGTGTGTGTGTGTGTGTGTGTGTGTGTGTGTGTGTGTGTGTGTGTGTGTGTGTGTGTGTGTGTGTGTGCGGTGAGGGGGGGAGGTGGTGTGTGCGGGCTGGAGGTTTTGTGTGTGAGGGGGAAAGTTGTGTGTGTGAGGGGGAGATGGTGTGTGTGTGCAGGGGTGCGGTGAGGTGTGTAACCCCGGTATATTGACTGGATGTGCGTTCCTGCCACAGGCCCAGCCCTGTTTTTGTAGCCTGTCCTATAGACCACGCCCACTATACCCACTCTAATGACTTTTTCTAGCAAAAAAAATGACAAAAAAGAATCAAAAAACCTGAAAAACTAAATGTTATCATGTGTTGCAATAGAGATAGAAACCCTTCATGATGCCATTGGCCACAAGAACACTGAGTTGCTTTCTTCCATTGGCTCTCCCTCTCGCTGAATTCTGTCTTGGACACTATTGGTTGACTGAAGGTTTCATGTGACCAATCCCTGACGTGATGCGGGTGAGGGGCGGGCTGTTGCCCAGAGTGGCAGGTCTCTGGACCAGTAACAGCTCCCTGGCTCACCCAGCTTCCTCTGACCGGTATTGCCAGCCAATCACATGCATGGGAATCAACTGGAGGCGTCAAGAGAGAAGAAAAAAATGTATTGAATCAAAAAATATGGAACTGAGCTGATATTCCCCCTTCCCCACACATCTCTCTCCCTCTCTCTCTCCCTCTCTCTCTCTTTCTCTCTCTCTCAACCTCTTCTCCATAAGTTATTCTCTTCTATTCACATTCTTTTCTATCTCTGTCCTCATCTGTGGTTCTCTATCTCTCCACCCTTCCCTCTCTCCAACCCTTTCTGTTTCCTGTCTCCTTTTGTGTTGCTCTGAAGTCAAGGAGGTCTGGAAAACATTGGGACTCATCATCTAGGTGGTCATTTACTGTTTTTATTTTCTATATGTACAATTTTTCTACAGTATTTTACTTTTATTTTTATTGTTACACTTCTTTGATGAACATAAAGTGGAAATTTATTATGAAAAATAGTTTTGAAGATCTAATGAGTAAATAAAATATTACCCAAGTGAAATAACCTTGAGAGAGTTGTGTGCTTCAGTCTTGGTAAGCTTCTCTCTCCATCTACCTATCTACCTATCTGTACTCTTTACTTCCACCTAGTGGCCAAGGTCCAGGATGCCCCAGCTTGTCTTTGAGGGGCCGAAATGTTTCAGACATATACTGAAAACTCACACACATATATGTGAATCGCTTGCATTGACAAATATGAAAGTCATTCACACACACACATACTTCTGAAATGTTTGTACAAATGCACATGAAACGGGAGTATTCACACATATGAAATGCTCACACAGACACAGGTGAAGCGGGCTCACACAACCCCTTTTTATGTTTTTGTAATGTCACACTTCCGCATTAAAATTAATCATTGTGCAAAAGTTTTAGAAAGGCAGGTTTGAAGCTTTGAGAAGGTAGGGATGTGAGCAAAGGAATGCATTTCAGTAAATCCACAAGGCATTTCAGTATATCCACAAGGAATGCATTTCAGTATATCTGGAAAACCGTTCAAAAAGGATGGATGGAATGGAAAATGGAAGAACCCTGGTATGTCGCCCTCACCCCACCCTATCTGTCCCACAGCAAAACAAATGTTACAGCTGCGATGGAACAAACAAGGAATGTGTTTACTGTTCCTTGCTGAACAGACAACCTTTATAAATCTGCTCTCTCTGTTGTCCTTGATCACACACAAAATCAAAGTTACGCCCATACACACACAGGCCCAGATGGAACATCTATTTTGAAGGCCTCTGAGTTTTTCATATACAGTTGATTAGAAACAAGATTCCGGCTCCCACTTTGAATCGGAAAGTGTAAACATACACAATGATAATCTCTCTCTTCCTCCTGATTGTCTTGTGAAAAACACAGTTAAATTTGAGTCTTATCTCCTCCCCTCCACCATGCTTTGCTCCATCTCTCCAGACACCTGTGCTGGTCTGGCCTTTTAGGGTACATGTGCTTGCCTATGCGTGTGTGTGTGTGTGTCTGTGTGTGGTTAGCACTGTGGGAGAGTGTGTGAGGTCCTATTTAGAACTCAAGGCTGTTCTTCTGTTCCAGCCAAAGAATAAATCACTGCACCCTCCTCCTTACAGAGTTCCCACAGTACACACACACAAGGTACACTCACTCACACCCACACACACATTCACGCACACACACAGACTTTGACTCACACTTTCACACACACACCCCCACACATACACACTCACACGCAAACACTCACGCGAACGCACACACGCACACACGCGCACACTCAGGCACACACGACATAGAACACATCAACACACACACGGATAGATGCAAAGTTTTGTAAAAGTGCAAATTTGTGTTCTTGTGACTTGTTTCTGTTGAGGGTAGTATTAGGGAACATTATGTCCACTGCTATCCTACTTTGCTGAAATATCATTCAGACAGAAACATGAGAACAAGACTAAACACCAAACGCAGACTTGAGCAGGTTGTTATCCAGACACATCAGCTCTCTCACAATTCACCTGCAGCAGGTCACTGTTACAGGACTACATTTCCCCTAACCCTCACACAACCTCACTGGTAAAGGACTACATTTCCCCTAACCCTCACACGACCTCACTGGTAAAGGACTACATTTACTGTAATCCACACAACTTAGGTGCAGGTGCAAAGGGGAGATGGTGAAAGGACGAGGGAAATGAGGGGGCTGTGCAGGAATGCAGGGACAGAAGGAGACAACCTGTTTATCAGATCCTTCTACCAAGGTCTGGCCTGCTGATCACACTCACACCTCCACACACACACACACACACACACACAATGCCACATAGACTCCCAGCAAAGACCTCCTCTCTTCCAAACTCTCAAAGCTCCACACACTCCCACAAGCATTCAACACTACAGGAAGAAACACCAGCTTCTTTTAATCTCTCACACACACACACACCCTGAAACCCTGAGCGGGGAGAGAGAGAGAGCGAGAGAGAGAGAGAGAGAGAGAGAGAGAGAGAGAAGGATGGACAGAAGAGAGGACACATTTATGGGAAAAGAAAAGTGAGAACTGAGAGACAAAGGAGACAAGAAGAGCAGAGGAGAGGAGAACGAGGTGGAGAGAAACAGTCCAGAGGTCACTGGCGACGTTGGGAGAACTCAGAGAAGAAGACAGAGGGTGAAGGATGACACCAGCGCTTGTGCTGTTGCTGGGGCTGGTGGGGGCTTTGGCTGCGGTGGAGCTCGGCTCGGTGTCTGGGCCGTGCTCCTTCAGCAGGGACTGTTCCTTCCTGTGCGTCGGGGGCAAAGTAACACAGCTGCCTTCAGCCCTCCCCAAAAACACCAGCCAGCTGTAAGTACAGCCGCACACACTCAGTCACTGCACCGCTGGAGGTATGTTTGAGCTGGTGTGTGAACTTTAGGGGCATTGTGTGTGTGTTTGTGTATGTGTTGGGGTGCTGGTGATTGTGTTGTTGGGTTGTTGCCATGACATCATGGCTGTTGATCATCACTGTGATGGTCATGTGACATGGACAGAGTGGCTAACCCTTGTTTGGTTGTTTTGGATGGAGTAACATTGTTTCAGGAATCTCAAGGCTGTGACCACAGATGACCAGGCGTCAGCTTGTTTGTGTGCGTTCTGGTGTTGGTCTGAGTGGCCGTGTGTGCGTGCTGGTGTTGGTCTGAGTGGCCGTGTGTGCGTGCTGGTGTTGGTCTGAGTGGCCGTGTGTGCGTGCTGGTGTTGGTCTGAGTGGCCGTGTGTGCGTGCTGGTGTTGGTCTGAGTGGCCGTGTGTGCGTGCTGGTGTTGGTCTGAGTGGCCGTGTGTGCGTGCTGGTGTTGGTCTGAGTGGCCGTGTGTGTGTGCGTGCGTGTCTGTGTGCAGGTCAGCGAGTCATGGTTAATACAGACCTAATGATTTGTAGATGTAAAGAGCAATTCTTGTAGCATAATAGTACATTTTATACACACACACAAAGCAGTGCCTTTCCCAGGCAACACGGTGAACTCCCAGAAGAGTATGTGTTCTGCTGTTAGAGGTCAAGGCTGTGGGACAGTAAGGGACAGCTACTACACATCCAAATACTGGACACTGGACAGCTCCAGAACATTCCCAGTTAAGCCCAGAGTCCATATTAACCTCTGGTCAATGGTCAAGTTCTAATCAGCTCGTTGATCTTTATTTATTTTCGTCATTTTTTTCTATGCTGATGCATGACATGGTGGCTTGTGTTTTCACAGGGGACTAAAGCAAACCAACTTGAGAGAACTTCTTCAAGGTGCCTTCAGAGGTCTGAATGAGCTCAGCAAAGTGTAAGTATGTGTGTGGTCTTGTTTAACTACCCTTGATAAATCCCCACAAGGATAGTAAACTAAGAAAACTTGACCTTTTGGGAAACTTTTCCTGGGCCCTATAACTTCTAGTGCTTTCTATGGGGTTTTAGGGTTACGGTTATGATATGTGTTAGGGTTTGAATTACCTTAAGGGTTAAGGTTAGGGTCAGGGCTTGGGGTTAGGGGTTAGAGGTGGGGATGACGATTTTGAATGGTAATGACTTGTCGGTCCTCACTAGGATAGTTTAAAAAACTTCTGTGTGTATGTAGGATGTGTCCATTGTATTTTGTCTTATTATGTGTTTAGTCTGTTGTCTGGAACATGATGAGTGGGAGAGATCCAAACATGGTGGATATGAATCACAAAGGGAGGGAGGTGGAGGAAAACAGAAGGAAGGAGGAGTGGATATCTGGGTGCTAAGAATAGAATCGCCTGGTCTCTCTGTCTTTAGCTCTCATCCTCTGCTCTCTCTCTCTCTCTCTCTCTCTCTCTCTCTCTCTCTCTCTCTCTCTCTCTCTCTCTCTTCTCTCTCTCTCTCTCTCTCTCTCTCTCTCTCTCTCTCTCTCTCTCTCTCTCTCTCTCTCATCCTCTGCTCTTTCCTCTCTCTCTCTCTCTCTCTCTCTCATCCCCAATACTTAGTTGGATGATAGAGAACGTTGTGTTGAAGAAAATAGGGGCTTCTGCCTTTGCTGACCTCCCAAAGCTGACAGAGATGTAAGTCTGACTCCTTCTACATCAGGAGGTCGTTCACTCAACATCCACACAGCCATCACTTTAGTCTCTCACCAGAGTTTTCAATGTGTGTGTGTGTGTTTGCGTGCGTGTGTGTGTGCGTGCCCTTGTCTCATCCAGAATCATAACCAAGTCGAAAGACCTGGCAGTCATCTCTAAGAAGGCCTTCAAGGGACTGCCTAAGCTACAATACCTGTGAGTGGAGTGTTTTAGTGTGTCAGTGTACCTGTGAGTGGAGTGTTTCAGTGTGTCAGTGTACCTGTGAGTGGAGTGTTTCAGTGTGTCAGTGTACCTGTGAGTGGAGTGTTTCAGTGTGTCAGTGTACCTGTGAGTGGAGTGTTTCAGTGTGTCAGTGTACCTGTGAGTGGAGTGTTTCAGTGTGTCAGTGTACCTGTGAGTGGAGTGTTTCAGTGTGTCAGTGTACCTGTGAGTGGAGTGTTTCAGTGTGTCAGTGTACCTGTGAGTGGAGTGTTTCAGTGTGTCAGTGTACCTGTGAGTGGAGTGTTTCAGTGTGTCAGTATACCAGTGAGTGGAGTGCCTAAAATCTCAAGTTTGAGTTTTACCAATTTACTTAGTTTAAGTAAACTAAATAATGTATTTAGTCAGTGCATTCATTTACATTGATAATCCTGGAAAAAGTAATGCAGTATCCCAATCAACGCTTGAAAAATCAACGCAGTTTAACCGAAAACACAAACTGATGCGTGTCCACAGATTTCCATGTCAGCGCGCTCTTCTGTGCCTGTTATAATAGCCACTGCAGCATGCACACTGAAGTCCAGGTGTCGGCACACAAATCAGAATTGAGGTAGGCTAAGACATAAAAAAACTCAAGAAAGTCTCTAAATAATAGGCCTACCAGTCATTTTATTTGGATTCAAACATAATAACAACACAAGTCCAAATTATTATATAAAATGAGGCTCAAAAAACTGTATTTGCGCTCAAATTATTGCAAAGAAAAATGGCTTGCGCCAAGCATTGCACACTTCTGGTGTGAAACACATCGCCTGGTCTCGCAAGCTTGGAAGAAAAAAATAGTGACATGAGTAATGAGGAGCCTGTGCCCCATTAGAGCAACACTCCTGGTGTCAGTATACCTGTGAGTATCTGAAAGTGTTTCAATAACACGCTGGACATGACACAGCCCCGTTGTGCTGGCAACAATCTAGTCTGTACGGCTAGTGGTTTTCAACCCTGGTCCTCAGGGACCCTCTGCCCTGCATGTTTTAGATGTCTCCCTGCTCCAACCCACCTGATTCAAATGAATAATCGTTATGACGCTCAACAAAAGCCTAATAACGACCCATTCATCTGAATCAGGTGGGTTGGAGCAGGGAGACATCTAAAACATGCAGGGCAGCGGGTCCCTGAGGACCAGGGTTTACTTCTAACTCCCCCAATCTGTTTTTTTTCAGGGAAATCTCCAATACTGGGCTGACTGTTATTCCAGACTTCAGCCAGATCTTCTCTTCAGCTCCTCGCTTCGTTCTGTAAGTCCCAGTTTCCTGGTTCTGTTGGCAGGATGTGTGACAGCAAGCTGGCCTCACATCCAAGCTAACAACAAATCTCAAATATCAAGGGCTTAACATTAAAGCAAAAACTCAATAGGAACGTATACAGACTCACACGAGTACAGGTACGCACACACTCTTATTCACACACAAATCGTCCCAGACACTGTGATGTGACGTGTGTGTTCCTCAGTGACTTGCAGGACAACATACACATAAAGAGGATCCCCAGAAACGCCTTCCGAGGCCTCTGCACCGACAACATAGAGGAAGTGTGAGTGATCCTGCACGTGTTCCACACAATTAACAACTTTGTAGACACTTTTATCTGAAGCTAGATCCACACTCTTGAAGGGGGTGGAGGGGTGGTGGGGGGGGGGTAGTGGAGATGTAGAGGGGTGGTGGTGGAAGGGTGTATGTGGAGGAGGAGGGGTGGAGATGGTGGTGGAGGTGGTGGTGTATGTGGAGATGGAGGGGTGGTGGTGTATGTGGAGGGATGGAGATGGAGGGGTGAAGGTGGTGGTGGAGGGGTGGAGGTGGGGGTGGAGCAGTGATGTTGCTGCTGTGTCTCTTTTCTGCCTGGCAGGCGTCTGGCCAGGAATGGACTACGGGAGGTGGACAGTCACGCTTTCAACGGCACCAGGGTGGACAAACTGTGAGTCACAGCCACCGCATAGTTTTAAGGGGTCACAGGCTTGATTCCTTCTCTGTTACTACTGAACACACTCTCTCTCTCTCTCTCTCTCTCTCTCTCTCTCTCTCTCTCTCTCTCTCTCTCTCTCTCTCTCTCTCTCTCTCTCTCTCTCTCTCTCTCTCTCTCTCTCTCAGCTCTCTCATGGGGAACCCACAGCTCTCTCATATCCATGGCAACGCCTTCACAGGAGCGGTGGGGCCGGTGTCTCTGTAAGCATGACGACCCTGACCATGTGACTCTGTCCTCATCCCACATCACGCTACCCACAAACTCATGGAGGACAGACACACACAGAGCAGTTTAGTCATAGGGCGACACCATTACATAGGAAGAACGTTACAACAATTCCAGTCCACCACCAGTTTGATTCCAGCCGGGCTGATTTCCTGCATGTCTTCTTTTTCTCTCTCCCTGCTTGTCCTGTCTATCTCCAACCGTCCCCATTCAACAAAGCAGTAAAATGCCAAAAGCATATTTAAAAAAATATATATATATATGTTGGAGATGGAGACAAAAAATTGTGGACAATTCATTAATGCTGTGTGTGTGTGTGTGTGTCTCTTCGGCGTGTGTATGCATATGTGTTTGTGTGTGTGTGTCAAAGCTTCATCTCCCACACAGCAGTGAGCTCTCTCCCTGAGTCCATCCTGTGGGGCATCCAGGTGCTGTCAGCTGAGTCTGTGTTCACCCTTAAGGAGCTCCCCTCCCCTGAGCACTTCCCCCGGCTGTGGGAGGCCAGCCTCACCTACCCCTACCACTGCTGTGCCTTCAAACAAGAGCCCAGGAACTGGTGACCCCCCCGTATCCTGCACGCGCTCACCTCCCACGCCCACACAACACCGGCTGGTGTGCTCACCTGTGTGTGTGTGTGTGTGTGTGTGGCAGGTCCCGTATGAACCCCCTGTGTCAGAACCTCACGATCAAGGAGGAGCCCCACTTCCACAGAGACCACTGTCACAACTCAACAGCAGTCAGCTGTAGCCCCGCCCCTGACGTCTTCAGCCCCTGTGAGGACATCATGGGCGGGATGGCGCTCCGGGTCCTCATCTGGCTCGTCTCCATGCTCACGCTGCTCGGCAACACAGCTGTGCTGCTCGTGTTGCTAGGTAGGGTCACATGACGAGGGTCTGCGCGGTTGTCTTGTACGACGGGATGTCAACTGGGTCGCATCTGACAAGATGATCAAGATCGTGTTTGTGATTGGTCGACTCCATCCGTGCCCTCTGCCCTGATAGGCAGCCGGACGAAGTTGACCGTTCCTCGTTTCCTGATGTGCCACCTGGCATTCGCTGACCTCTGCATGGGAGTGTACCTGATCGTCATAGCAACGGTGGACATCCGTACGCGCGGGAAGTACTACAACCACGCCATAGACTGGCAGACTGGCTTTGGCTGCAGCGCTGCAGGCTTCTTCACGGTGTGTGTGTGTGCTTACTAAGTCAATATTCTCTCCTTGTGGCATCTCAGTACAAACTGTACGTTACACTGTGTGTGTGTGTGTAGGTGTTTGCCAGTGAGCTATCTGTGTTCACGTTAACCGCCATCACCGTGGAGCGCTGGCACACCATCACATACGCCTTGCGGTTGGACCGCAAGCTACGCCTCCAACACGTGTGTGTCGTCATGGCGGTGGGGTGGGTGTTCTCCTTGGTGGCTGCGGTGATGCCGGCGCTGGGAATTAGCAGCTACAGCAAGGTGGGGTCACTCCTCACATCACCACTCCTCACATCACCACTCCTCACATCACCACTCCTCACATCACCACTCCTCACATCACCACTCCTCACATCACCACTCCTCACATCACCACTCCTCACATCATCACTCCTCACATCATCACTCCTCACATCACCACTCCTCACATCATCACTCCTCACATCACCACTCCTCACATCACCACTCCTCACATCACCACTCCTCACATCACCACTCCTCACATCACCACTCCTCACATCACCACTCCTCACATCATCACTCCTCACATCATCACTCCTCACATCACCACTCCTCACATCATCACTCCTCACATCACCACTCCTCACATCACCACTCCTCACATCACCACTCCTCACATCACCACTCCTCACATCATCACTCCTCACATCACCACTCCTCACATCACCACTCCTCACATCATCACTCCTCACATCACCACTCCTCACATCACCACTCCTCACATCACCACTCCTCACATCACCACTCCTCACATCACCACTCCTCACATCATCACTCCTCACATCATCACTCCTCACATCACCACTCCTCACATCATCACTCCTCACATCACCACTCCTCACATCACCACTCCTCACATCATCACTCCTCACATCACCACTCCTCACATCACCACTCCTCACATCACCACTCCTCACATCATCACTCCTCACATCACCACTCCTCACATCACCACTCCTCACATCATCACTCCTCACATCATCACTCCTCACATCACCACTCCTCACATCACCACTCATCACATCACCACTCATCACATCATCACTCCTCACATCACCACTCCTCACATCACCACTCCTCACATCACCACTCCTCACATCATCACTCCTCACATCACCACTCCTCACATCACCACTCCTCACATCATCACTCCTCACATCACCACTCCTCACATCACCACTCCTCACATCACCACTCCTCACATCACCACTCCTCACATCACCACTCCTCACATCATCACTCCTCACATCACCACTCCTCACATCACCACTCCTCACGTCACCACTCCTCACGTCACCACTCCTCACATCATCACTCCTCACATCACCACTCCTCACATCACCACTCCTCACATCATCACTCCTCACATCACCACTCATCACATCATCACTCCTCACATCACCACTCCTCACATCATCACTCCTCACATCATCACTCCTCACATCACCACTCCTCACATCATCACTCCTCACATCACCACTCCTCACATCACCACTCCTCACATCACCACTCCTCACATCACCACTCCTCACATCATCACTCCTCACATCACCACTCCTCACATCACCACTCCTCACATCATCACTCCTCACATCACCACTCCTCACATCACCACTCCTCACATCACCACTCCTCACATCACCACTCCTCACATCACCACTCCTCACATCATCACTCCTCACATCATCACTCCTCACATCACCACTCCTCACATCATCACTCCTCACATCACCACTCCTCACATCACCACTCCTCACATCATCACTCCTCACATCACCACTCCTCACATCACCACTCCTCACATCACCACTCCTCACATCATCACTCCTCACATCACCACTCCTCACATCACCACTCCTCACATCACCACTCCTCACATCATCACTCCTCACATCATCACTCCTCACATCACCACTCCTCACATCACCACTCATCACATCACCACTCATCACATCATCACTCCTCACATCACCACTCCTCACATCACCACTCCTCACATCACCACTCCTCACATCATCACTCCTCACATCACCACTCCTCACATCACCACTCCTCACATCATCACTCCTCACATCACCACTCCTCACATCACCACTCCTCACATCACCACTCCTCACATCACCACTCCTCACATCATCACTCCTCACATCACCACTCCTCACATCACCACTCCTCACATCACCACTCCTCACGTCACCACTCCTCACGTCACCACTCCTCACATCATCACTCCTCACATCACCACTCCTCACATCACCACTCCTCACATCATCACTCCTCACATCACCACTCATCACATCATCACTCCTCACATCACCACTCCTCACATCATCACTCCTTACATCACCACTCCTCACATCACCACTCCTCACATCACCACTCCTCACATCATCACTCCTTACATCACCACTCATCACATCATCACTCCTCACATCACCACTCCTCACATCATCACTCCTTACATCACCACTCATCACATCATCACTCCTCACATCACCACTCCTCACATCACCACTCCTCACATCATCACTCCTCACATCACCACTCATCACATCATCACTCCTCACATCACCACTCCTCACATCATCACTCCTTACATCACCACTCATCACATCATCACTCCTCACATCATCACTCCTCACATCACCACTCCTCACATCACCACTCCTCACATCACCACTCCTCACATCATCACTCCTTACATCACCACTCATCACATCATCACTCCTCACATCATCACTCCTCACATCATCACTCTTCACATCACCACTCCTCACATCACCACTCCTCACATCACCACTCCTCACATCATCACTCCTCACATCATCACTCCTCACATCACCACTCCTGATATCATCACTCCTCACATCATCACTCCTCACATCACCACTCCTCACATCACCACTTCTCACATCATCACTCCTCACATCATCACTCCTCACATCACCATTCCTCACATCACCACTCCTCACATCACCACTCCTCACATCACTCCTCACATCACCACTCCTCACATCACCACTCCTCACATCACCACTCCTGATATCATCACTCCTCACATCACCACTCCTGATATCATCACTCCTCACATCACCACTCCTCACATCACCACTCCTCACATCATCACTCCTCACATCACCACTCCTCACATCACCACTCCTCACATCATCACTCCTCACATCACCACTCCTGATATCATCACTCCTCACATCACCACTCCTGATATCATCACTCCTCACATCACCACTCCTCACATCACTACTCCTCACATAACCACTCCTCACATCACCACTCCTGATATCATCACTCCTCACATCACCACTCCTGATATCATCACTCCTCACATCATCACTCCTCACATCACCACTCCTCACATCACCACTCCTCACATCACCACTCCTCACATCACCACTCCTCACATCATCACTCATCACCACTCATCACTCATCACCACTCATCACATCATCACTCCTCACATCATCCCTCCTCACATCACCACTCCTCACATCACCACTCCTCACATCACCACTCCTCACATCACCACTCCTCACATCACCACTCCTGATATCATCACTCCTCACATCACCACTCCTGATATCATCACTCCTCACATCACTACTCCTCACATCACCACTCCTCACATCACCACTCCTGATATCATCACTCCTCACATCACCACTCCTGAATCATCACTCCTCACATCATCACTCCTCACATCACCGCTCCTCACATCACCACTCCTCACATCACCACTCCTCACATCATCACTCCTCACATCATCACTCATCACCACTCATCACTCCTCACATCATCACTCCTCACATCATCCCTCCTCACATCACCACTCCTCACATCACCACTCCTGATATCACCACTCCTCACATCATCACTCCTCACATCATCACTCCTCACATCATCACTCCTTACATCACCACTCCTCACATCACCACTCCTCACATCATCACTCCTCACATCACCACTCCTCACATCACCACTCCTCACATCATCACTCCTCACATCACCACTCCTCACATCATCACTCCTCACATCATCACTCCTCACATCACCACTCCTCACATCATCACTCCTCACATCACCACTCCTCACATCACCACTCCTCACATCACCACTCCTCACATCACCACTCCTCACATCATCACTCCTCACATCACCACTCCTCACATCACCACTCCTCACATCATCACTCCTCACATCACCACTCCTCACATCACCACTCCTCACATCACCACTCCTCACATCACCACTCCTCACATCACCACTCCTCACATCACCACTCCTCACATCATCACTCCTCACATCATCACTCCTCACATCACCACTCCTCACATCATCACTCCTCACATCACCACTCCTCACATCACCACTCCTCACATCACCACTCCTCACATCACCACTCCTCACATCATAACTCCTCACATCACCACTCCTCACATCACCACTCCTCACATCATCACTCCTCACATCACCACTCCTCACATCACCACTCCTCACATCACCACTCCTCACATCATCACTCCTCACATCACCACTCCTCACATCACCACTCCTCACATCACCACTCCTCACATCATCACTCCTCACATCATCACTCCTCACATCACCACTCCTCACATCACCACTCATCACATCACCACTCATCACATCATCACTCCTCACATCACCACTCCTCACATCACCACTCCTCACATCACCACTCCTCACATCATCACTCCTCACATCACCACTCCTCACATCACCACTCCTCACATCACCACTCCTCACATCATCACTCCTCACATCACCACTCCTCACATCACCACTCCTCACATCACCACTCCTCACATCATCACTCCTCACATCACCACTCCTCACATCACCACTCCTCACGTCACCACTCCTCACGTCACCACTCCTCACATCATCACTCCTCACATCACCACTCCTCACATCACCACTCCTCACATCATCACTCCTCACATCACCACTCATCACATCATCACTCCTCACATCACCACTCCTCACATCATCACTCCTTACATCACCACTCCTCACATCACCACTCCTCACATCACCACTCCTCACATCATCACTCCTTACATCACCACTCATCACATCATCACTCCTCACATCACCACTCCTCACATCATCACTCCTTACATCACCACTCATCACATCATCACTCCTCACATCACCACTCCTCACATCACCACTCCTCACATCATCACTCCTCACATCACCACTCATCACATCATCACTCCTCACATCACCACTCCTCACATCATCACTCCTTACATCACCACTCATCACATCATCACTCCTCACATCATCACTCCTCACATCACCACTCCTCACATCACCACTCCTCACATCACCACTCCTCACATCATCACTCCTCACATCACCACTCATCACATCATCACTCCTCACATCATCACTCCTCACATCATCACTCTTCACATCACCACTCCTCACATCACCACTCCTCACATCACCACTCCTCACATCATCACTCCTCACATCATCACTCCTCACATCACCACTCCTGATATCATCACTCCTCACATCATCACTCCTCACATCACCACTCCTCACATCACCACTTCTCACATCATCACTCCTCACATCATCACTCCTCACATCACCATTCCTCACATCACCACTCCTCACATCACCACTCCTCACATCACTCCTCACATCACCACTCCTCACATCACCACTCCTCACATCACCACTCCTGATATCATCACTCCTCACATCACCACTCCTGATATCATCACTCCTCACATCACCACTCCTCACATCACCACTCCTCACATCATCACTCCTCACATCACCACTCCTCACATCACCACTCCTCACATCATCACTCCTCACATCACCACTCCTGATATCATCACTCCTCACATCACCACTCCTGATATCATCACTCCTCACATCACCACTCCTCACATCACTACTCCTCACATAACCACTCCTCACATCACCACTCCTGATATCATCACTCCTCACATCACCACTCCTGATATCATCACTCCTCACATCATCACTCCTCACATCACCACTCCTCACATCACCACTCCTCACATCACCACTCCTCACATCATCACTCATCACCACTCATCACTCATCACCACTCATCACATCATCACTCCTCACATCATCCCTCCTCACATCACCACTCCTCACATCACCACTCCTCACATCACCACTCCTCACATCACCACTCCTCACATCACCACTCCTGATATCATCACTCCTCACATCACCACTCCTGATATCATCACTCCTCACATCACTACTCCTCACATCACCACTCCTCACATCACCACTCCTGATATCATCACTCCTCACATCACCACTCCTGATATCATCACTCCTCACATCATCACTCCTCACATCACCGCTCCTCACATCACCACTCCTCACATCACCACTCCTCACATCATCACTCCTCACATCATCACTCATCACCACTCATCACTCCTCACATCATCACTCCTCACATCATCCCTCCTCACATCACCACTCCTCACATCACCACTCCTGATATCACCACTCCTCACATCATCACTCCTCACATCATCACTCCTCACATCATCACTCCTTACATCACCACTCCTCACATCACCACTCCTCACATCATCACTCCTCACATCACCACTCCTCACATCACCACTCCTCACATCATCACTCCTCACATCACCACTCCTCACATCATCACTCCTCACATCATCACTCCTCTCTTCTCCTGTGTTCCAGGTGAGTATCTGCCTTCCCATGGATGTAGAGACAGCCCAGTCCCAGGTGTACGTGGTGTTCCTCCTCCTGCTGAATGTGCTGGCCTTCCTATGCGTGTGTTCCTGCTATCTGGGGATCTATCTGACCGTGCGCAACCCGTGCTCCACCCTGGCCCGCAGCTACGCCCGTGTGGCCCAGCGCATGGCCGTGCTGGTCTTCACAGACTTCCTCTGCATGGCGCCCATCTCCTTCTTCGCCATCTCGGCTGCCCTTAAGCTGCCTCTCATCACCGTCTCCCATTCCAAGGTCTTGCTGGTCCTCTTTTACCCAATCAACTCCTGCATCAACCCCTTCCTGTACGCCTTTTGCACGCGCAACTTCCGACAGGACTTCTTTCTGCTGGCCGCACGCTTCGGACTGTGTACGACCCGAGCGCAGATCTACCGGACGGAAAGTTGCTCCATCCAGCAACCAGCCTGGATTCCCTCGTCCAGAACCAGCCAAGGAACACTCTATTCGCTGGTCACGATTAGCCATGGCCACTAGCTGGTCTCTCGTCTGCCTTCCAAAGCAGGCCATTCTGTTGGTCTCAAGCTATGAGACATGGATAAAAAACGTTGATGAGGTCACTGCACAAGGCTAGAAAGAACCTAAGCTTTGATGGCCCTGATGCTTTTCAACCGTTGTATTTTATATTTGTAGTTTTATTCCATTTTATGATGCAGATATTAATACACACGTACAAATGCGTAATACAAAGAAATTAACACTCATACTCAAAACAAAGTCCTTGTCTCTTATATTCTGTAAACGTCTGTAAACGAAAAATGAATTCAACACCAATACATGCAACAAAAAACACCAGCTGACAAACACATACTCTCTTGAGTATTGTAGTTTAGAATATGTTATCAGAACTTTCTGTCCTTCAGCACACCCAGTTTATTCAAGGACAGAGTGACTCCACCTCACCGCCCGTTTTGAGTTTGGGAGGAGAGGTTACACAGCTGTGCTATGCCCTCATAAGGGGAGGATGGATATGGCTGGCACATGGGCCTCTCACACACACACACACACACTGGGATCTCAAGGCTCCAGGTGCAAGACAGGAACTGTATCCTACCTTTGAACCCACTCTGTTTGGAGAGCCATGTAGCCCTGGTTCTTCTCCCTACCCCTCGATCCCAACAAGAATCGGGACACCCGACCCGTATGCGTGGACGCCCCAAAATGGTAGGGGCAAGGGTGTGTTGGGATTGGGCCTTTTTCCACTTGTCAATGAAAAAAAAAAAAAACCTTACACACAGCCAAATGCAGGATTTGAAAAATAGACACGACAGGGCATCACTGTGCAAATTTGTCTACTTGAAAATTTGCAATCAGTAGCATTAGTATTAGTGTTAACAGTATCTGTGTCTCAGCCACACAGCCTTTAACATGAGGGCATATTTAAATAGATTATGAATAGAAGTTAATCTGGTTAAAATATAAAATGTTTCATCAATCAGAGCCAAGACAGACAATTCATATTTAGAATTTTCACTTTGGCTCATTTTGAAACATTCTTTATACTGTATGTGTAGTTGTCTCCACTGTTTTATGGGACATCAAAACTCTATTGCGTGTCTTGAAAATGTAAAAACATTTAATTCATGCTTCAAAACTGAGTTATTGTGTCAGTAAATTGTCAATGCCACCAAAATGATTCTTGTGAGTAATGATTTTTGTAACTGTGTGGGCCGTACTACTAGTCAAAATGTTTTGATGTTTTTTAACCATGGCCCGAGAAATGTTTCTCATATTCAAATACAACACAACACACAAATGCACATAGGTAAAAGATTACTGGGAATGTTTTTGGAAATACTGTACAATACTGTAGTACAAAAAAAAAGGATATGAACATTTGCATATACAGTAAATTAATTTTTGTATCAATGTTACATATAAACTGAAAATTCACATTTGCATGTCAAATGTTTTATGTAGTCACTTAGGCTATATAGTACCGCTTTTCTCAATCACTTTTGCTCGATTCTCGAATGAAATCAATCATTTTGCATGTGATGGTTCACACGCTGTTTAGAAGTTGTGAAGAGTATGACAATTTCACTGAGAAATAACTTTTATCAGAAAGCTATGTGCATGTGGTTATTGTGTAAATTGTAAACAATTGTACTTCTCTTTTGCACACTGCCAAATCATATAATAAATTCTAATCTAGTGAAAACAAGGAACTCATTGTTCTCAGAGATTTGAATTTATGGTTTTGAAAAAGAAATCTCATTCAACAATTACATTTACATTTATTCATTTAGTAGACGCTTTTATCCAAAGCGACTTCCAAGAGAGAGCTTTACAAAAGTGCACAGGTCACTGATCATAACAACAAGATAGCCCCAAAACATTGCGGGTAGCCAAAACGTGAAGCATACATTGTGAAAAACCAAATAAGTGCCAAAGGGAAAAACCATAAGAGCATGTAGTTAAACAAGTTACAATTAAACAACATGAACCTCAAAAGTGCAAGAGTGTACCTGTAGAAAAGCAAGCAACAATAATATATTTTACAGCGAGTACAATAATTTTAAATCAGTTGCAACTAACCAACAAGAGCAACAAGTCCCTGAATAGGAGTCATTGTGTTCCTGGAGGAAACTAACATCAGGTCCAGCAAATCATTCCTAAATAACGTTGTACTCCCGGAACAAGTGCGTCTTGAGCCTTTTCTTGAAGGTGGGGAGACAGTCAGTGTCTCTGATGGAGGTGGGGAGTTGATTCCACCATTGGGGGGCCAGACAGGAGAAGAGCTTGTGTTGGGACCGGGCGCTATTGAGCGGTGGGACCACCAGACGGTTGTCAGAAGAAGACCGTAGGTGGCGGGTGGGTTGTAACGGTGCGTGTCCACTACAGCGGAGCGGTGCGTTGGCTTCCAATTCATTTTCAATGAAACCAGGCATTGACGCTCGCGTAGGGCATTGTGGGAAGGCGAGCAGAGCGTTGCAAGTTGGATTTTCTCAACTTTATGTAAATGAGGAGCGTGAAAACGCTAGCGTTGGTCAATCGGATTGGTTTCTTGTAACGTAGCAACTGTTGGTCATGGTAAACATTTCTAGGTTTTACAATTTCAAGATGGAGGAGAAACGTATGGTATGTGTCTGCTAAAGTTTTGGAAAGGGTGTCTCCCTTACATTCCACCTTCTTGCTCGCAGTACCGGTCCTAGAACATCTGGCGCCCTAGGCGAAATGTATCAACAGAACCCCCCGCCCCCCCCCGGGCCGCCCCCCCCCGGGCCGCCCCCCCCCCGGGCCGCCCCCCCCCCGGGCCGCCCCCCCCCCGGGCCGCCCCCCCCCGGGCCGCCCCCCCCCGGGCCGCCCCCCCCCGGGCCGCCCCCCCCGGGCCGCCCCCCCCCGGGCCGCCCCCCCCCGGGCCGCCCCCCAAACGCAACACGGAGGTTGCGGTTGGCGCCCTCTGCTGGTTGTGCGGGAGGGTTAATTAATGGATGCAGGGAAAATGCCGCCCCCCTCTTCATGCCACCCTAGTATGGAAGCAAATCGTTACCAAAATTCAAATGCAAATGCATTTCCAGAAATGCATTTGCATTTTAAGAATGTGGCTGCATTATTTGACTCATAAATGAAATTAGTAATCAATCATCCTATTTTCATTTTAATTTTCTTCTTCAAGAGTGCTCAATCTTTCACTTAATTAAAATGAAAAAGAAATAGACATTTGAGATTTAATTTTCAAAACATGCCCCAGCAGATAGATACCAAAATTCAATTTGAAATGTAAAATTTGAAAATTAAAATGCATTTCCATTTTCATTTTAAGAACGTGGCTGCAAAATCGTGACCACAATTCAAATTCAAATGCATTTCCAGAAATGCATTTTCATTTTCAAGAACGTGGCTGCAAAATCGTGACCACAATTCAAATTCAAATGCATTTCCAGAAATGCATTTTCATTTTAAGAACGTGGCTGTAAAATCGTGACCACAATTCAAATTCAAATGCATTTGCAGAAATGCAAAATGAACGAAAAAGCATTCTGAGCGGCGCAGCAGAGTGACGTCAGTAGCCGCTCTTCTTCAGCTCCCTGCTGACCGAGCTATCCATCTTGTTCGGTAGGGAGCGGTGTGCACATCTGCATTGCATTACATTGCAAATGTGCCGGGAAATTGATTGAATTGCCGGGTCTTTAGAGCAGCGTTCCCCAACCGGTGCCCACCGGTCAGCGGACCGGTATCGGTCCGTGAGTCATTTCGTACCGGGCCGCACAAAAAAGAATTTATAACATTATTTCCTTTTAATTGATTATCAGAGTCTGAAAGACGTTTTATTCTGAAAAATGACCTGATTCTCTCCTTCTCCGCGGGCCTTTTCCCCTGAGCAAAAAAGCTCTGCAAAGACGTGTGTTTACTCATTTTTTAGCAAGTTTGTGGGCTTTATTGAACGGTATCATGCGCGTCTCTTCCTCTTGACACATGACAAGTGATAGTTACCACTCAATGAAGCCTGTTTGAGACAACAACTCTATCGGTGTTTTGGATAAAGGCTATCCTGAGATCGCCACTAAAGCACTGAAAACCCTGCTTCCATTTCCAACATCAAGCGGGATTTTCTGCCGTGACAGCAATCAAACAACATTTTGGAATAGGCCTGAACTGGATATAAGGAACTCACTTCGGGTGTCACTGTCGTAGCTTATAGTCACACACAACAGTGGGACTGACACATCGAAAGCTAGCTAGTAACAATATAACGATGGAAAGCCAGGCTAAGAAACTTAAAGATGGGTCAATTGAAAAAACGGCCGTTTATTTTACATAAAACTCAAAAAACTATTTTTCGCTCAAATCAGCTAAACTATTTTTCTCGCGCGCTCCGCGCGCTCGCATTAGGTGTGGAAGTCACTAACTAGGATCAAACCCAGAATGTACATGCATTAGCAGCGCAGCTGTCCAGGGCCTATCTTTCCTCCCAGTCCGTTCTGCCGGTCCGTGAAAATATGTCTTACATGAAAGCGGTCCGTGGCGCAAAAAAGGTTGGGGACCGCTGCTTTAGAGGACGCATCACAGACCATGGCGCTCCCTCAAATTGTGCAAACACTGTTAGAATTAGCTGAACAGGTAGAATCTAATAATATATCTGAGTCTGATGCCCGTGACCGAGTAGAACAAGTCATAGAGAGCTTGGCCGCATACTCTGCCGTCACAGGTTTACACATTAATAGTAGCTCTGCCACTGTTTTATTAATTGTTTGACATCAAGTTGCTCAGTCTGTGATGCGTCCTCTAAAGACCCGGCAATTCAATCAATTTCCCGGCACATTTGCAATGTAATGCAATGCAGATGTGCAGACCGCTCCCTACCGAACAAGATGGGTAGCTCGGTCAGCAGGGAGCTGAAGAAGAGCGGCTACTGACGTCACTCTGCTGCGCCGCTCAGAATGCTTTTTCGTTCATTTTGCATTTCTGCAAATGCATTTGAATTTGAATTGTGGTCACGATTTTACAGCCACGTTCTTAAAATGAAAATGCATTTCTGGAAATGCATTTGAATTTGAATTGTGGTCACGATTTTGCAGCCACGTTCTTAAAATGAAAATGCATTTCTGGAAATGCATTTGAATTTGAATTGTGGTCACGATTTTGCAGCCACGTTCTTGAAAATGAATTTCTGGAAATGCATTTGAATTTGAATTGTGGTCACGATTTTGCAGCCACGTTCTTAAAATGAAAATGCATTTATGGAAATGCATTTTAATTTTCAAATTTTACATTTCAAATTGAATTTTGGTATCTATTTTCTGGGGCATGTTTTGAAAATTAAATCTCAAATGTCTATTTCTTTTTCATTTTAATTAACCCTTGTGTTATCTTCGGGTCATTCTGACCCATCAGTCATTGTGACCCACCGTCGTATTGCGACAAATTTACCGCATACAAAGACAAAGTGAAGCATTTTCTTTTAACAGCTAGGCTGTCTCAGACCCCCCACATTGCAAAGGTTAAAAGAAAATTATTTTAATTTGTTTTTGTATTGGGTAAAATTGGGTAAACACAACGATAGTTCGTTATGAACCTTTGGGTCATGTGACCCGAAGGCAGCACGAGGGTTAAGTGAAAGATTGAGCACTCTTGAAGAAGAAAATTAAAATGCAAATAGGATGATTGATTACTAATTTCATTTATGAGTCAAATAATGCAGCCACATTCTTAAAATGCAAATGCATTTCTGGAAATGCATTTGCATTTGAATTTTGGTAACGATTTGCTTCCATACCCTAGGTGGCTGCCTATGTCGCCTGTAGGAAGGACCGGTCCTGCTTGCGCAAGCTCTGACTGTACAGAGAACTGTCATTTTGTTCAGATAGTGTGGCATGCAATACACGACCAGCACCCCCGTCGTCGTCGTCGACGCAAATCGACTAAGTGTCCTCTTTTTCACAAAGTCAAATCTGGTCACCCTACTTTACTGTATTATACGTATTCTAAAAATACAAAATTGAAACACAAAACCAAATTATCAATGATAATGCAATTCCAATAGTAAATACAAAAAACAGCATGTATAGTGTGATCAATGTACAGAACTGTGAGGGTTCTAGTTTCTTTTATTTATTTATTTAATTCATTTATTTTGCAGGGACAATGCACACCAATCAACAGCAAAACTGTAAGTGAGTCAGACAGAGTCAGACTGAGTCAGACAGAGTCAGACTGAGTCAGACAGAGTCAGACTGAGTCAGACAGAGTCAGACTGAGTCAGACAGAGTCAGACTGAGTCAGACAGAGTCAGACTGAGTCAGACAGAGTCAGACTGAGTCAGACAGAGTCAGACTGAGTCAGACAGAGTCAGACTGAGTCAGACAGAGTCAGACTGAGTCAGACAGAGTCAGACTGAGTCAGACAGAGTCAGACTGAGTCAGACAGAGTCAGACTGAGTCAGACAGAGTCAGACTGAGTCAGACTGAGTCAGACAGAGTCAGACTGAGTCAGACAGAGTCAGACTGAGTCAGACAGAGTCAGACTGAGTCAGACTGAGTCAGACTGAGTCAGACTGAGTCAGACTGAGTCAGACTGAGTCAGAGTGAGTCAGAGTGAGCCAGAGTGAGCCAGTTCGCCAGAGTGAGTGCTTCAGTTGACCAATGCATGTAAACAATTGCAAAAAAAATCAATGTTTTTGTTCTATAATGAAATACTTAATTCATGTGAAAAATCATTCGAACTTCAAAGATAAAAGCCCATCACTTTTGTAATGCCCCCTGTTAGTGTTTTTTAAGTCAGTGTGTTATGAGTGACAATGTATGCTTATGAGTGAGAATAGTTTCCAGTGTTGTGGTCAAATGGGACATGTATGAGACATGTATACAATGTGTTGGTGGTTTGAGTGAGTTTTGGAGGAGAGATTAACTGTTTGGCCCACCTGCATGTTGCTAATACAGACTGTGTGAAGAGTTTTGAAAAAATGAGTTAAGTTTTGACCAATTGATCTAATGAAAGCAATCGGAAAAAAAAACTAAACAGTGGTTCTTTTTGTCAAACAATGACACCTGGTGGATTAAGTGTGTCATGAACAGGCAACATAAAGACCGACGGGGTGGATTGAATTTCGACAGATTAGAAACAAGGGTTTTATCATCAACGTATTATTCAGACATGCAGGTTTTAAATTAAATCACAGTGTTCAACCAGGGTACAGCTCGAGGGACCCTATTCAGAATGGTCTCTTTAATTGGTGAGTGCTCCAATTGTCTGACATGACATAAATCATGATTACAGGATTAGTGAATTGCTTTGCAAATCCAATTAGTTGATGCGGTGATTAACGGAGAGACATTTAGTCCACTTCACTTCGTGAAGTTTAAAACTAGGGGTTGGGGGGGATGGGGGTCTTGAGATTGGAAGTTGCGTAACTCGTCTATTCCGTTATTCTGGACCATAAGACAATTCATTAATTGTCAGTTTAAACATATTTTTTTTCATCATAAATCATCATTCCAGGCTGAGTAGCCTAGTACTTACATGTGCCACTCTTTAGCCTGACCTCAGTCGGAATCGAACCCCACTAGTAAAACTGGATTCAGACCGAACCGTTTGTGGGGCAGCTGATCGTAGCAGAGGGGAAAGATTGAGAGCCTCCTAGTGGGGATTGGTGGGCAACACTACTTGCTCGATTTTTTTCTCTCGATAGTGTCCCCGTGTGGGTTAATGGCTCCTCCTGCAACTGAGAGAGACGGAGCTGGCAGCGAGTAGCAATACGGGGGAGCAGTCGGAAAAACATAACTACGGCCCTAATTTAGCTGTTTTCGGTTGCAGTTCGTTGGATGTTATTTGAAAAATAGGCAGACGGGGTTGTAGTTGGGGCATAGTGTCAAACTAGAAGTGGGGAGGTCGAGGAAAGCGTTCTATTTTTTAACAACCAACTCCCCAAATGAACTCCATCAGAGCCACCAACAGGAGACCCAGGCGAGTGTCGAGGCCGCGCCCGGTGCAACCCGAACGGAACAACGGGGAGCGAGGTGAGTCAGGTCGCGGTCGGCACACCGTTTAGAGTGTAAATGTGTACGGTAGCCCAATAACAATCGCTCCGTGTATTCAAACCGTGCTATTAATGTACACTGACTGACAGAGGGTTTTCACTAGGAAAAGCCGAGGCTTCTTGCTCTATTGCTTAGGCCAGGCCGCGCTTTGTTTGGCTCCAGTGATTGTGGCTAACGCCAGCTTCTGGGAGGTTGGGGGAGTGCATTAGTTGCATTTGCTTACTGCGTACACGGCTCACTAGCCCATATTCCAACATTGTGACCGTTAATCAAAGGCGCGAGTACAAGACTTCGGACTACCCTGTGCCATTATGGCATTGTATTCTCAGCTGTCACTAACGCGTCTGACGACATAAATCTGCGTTGTCTTCTGACTGCCATTTTTGGGGTCAGCTAGCTAGGTTGCTACGGTTAGTTCGTTTATTCTGAGGCTAACCAGCTCATACGCTAGACATACAGCATTGCAGCATTGCTTATGCATTCTTGTAGCTGGAATGTGAAGTCCCTGTTTTAGTAATGAGACCCTCTGCTTTTGTTAGCTAACCATAACTAGAGCCCATTCCTCAGACCCGGCAGTTCTAACCATCTGTCTGGCTACGTTAATGCTATTTGTTTACACCGCGGATTTGCAAACTACGCAGTTGAGTAAAAGGCTAGTCTGAATACAAAACGTTAGGCGTCCATAACCTGTCAACTTTAATTACCCCAGGCCTTAAATGTATTGCAGGGGTGAGTAAATGGGTTTGGGTGGCCAGTGCTCACTGTCTGGTCCAGACCGGCCCTTAACTTGGAGAAGATATGTTGGTTGGTTAAGTGAACGGTCAGGCCCTCGTCTGGCTGCGGGGATGCATCTGTCATTATCAGTCACCAACCTTTGTCTCACGTATGCAAGGGTCTACCGGCTTTTCTGTAATATTGTCAATTTTTTTTATTTTATTTTTTAACACGACGCTCTCTCCAACTTGGGGACGAAAATGTCAGTGGGATTTTGAACTGTTACTGTGGACACGCCACACACTTACCCCAATAAAAGTCAAATCCATGAGTTTAAAAGCCATGCATAGTCGCACAAGCAATGATGTTAATGCGATGTTGCAGCAATATCTGGCCTGGCATACAATTTAGCCAGTTCCCAATGTCTTGTCCATGTGATGGGTCAGTAATGTGTGTGTGTGTGTGTGTGTGTGTGTTTGACGTGCGTGGTGACTGAGCTGAATGGGGGGGCTCTAACGTGTGTTCTTCCCTTTCAGATGGTGAGGCTCCACCAGCCGAGATGGCTGTGGAGGAGTCGGGACCAGGAGCTCAAAACAGCCCCTACCAGCTCCGCCGCAAGTCGCTGCTGCCAAAGAGAACTGCCTCTGCCGCCACTGCCTCCGCCTGCCCCAGCAAAAGCCCCATGGAGGTCATCCCTTACAAACATCACGTAGTGTTAGAGTGAGAGTCAGAGAGAGTGTGGACCAGGTTGTGTGTGTGTGTGTGTGTTCACGTGAACTTAACTTCTGATGTCCTCTAGCAGGGAGCCTCCACCTCGACCACAGAGCCCTTTGGCCACCGAGCCAAGCGAGCACGGGTGTCTGGCAAAAGCCACGACCCACCAGGTGGGTGTTCTGGAACATTCCAACAGGAACATTAATCATATTGCTTATAGGCGCTTCTTTGAAACTAGTCGACTTCTAAATGAAACAACAGCATGCTCGTATCCTACAAAGATCAGTTAGCTATAAGCTAATTGGCCATTTTGTTGTTTTTCTGGCTGTTATGTGGATATGTTCCTATCCCACACGTCTTGTGTAGACTTGCATTGAATCATGTGTCTGTCTGAATAGCAGCACCAGCAGAGCAGTATCTGCAACAGAAGCTTCCAGATGAGGTGGTGTTGAAGATCTTCTCCTATCTTCTGGAGCAGGACCTCTGTCAGGCAGCCTGTGTCTGCAAACGCTTCAGCCAGCTAGCCAACGACCCCATACTCTGGTCAGTCTAGCTCTTTCCCAGAAGAATTCAACATAATTTTCAACATCATCATGAATAATTACATTTACATTTCAGCAAGAACTGCATCTTGAAAGGTTCATGGGGAATCTGTGTGTGTGTTTGCCATCCAGGAAGCGTTTGTACATGGAGGTGTTTGAGTACACGCGTCCCATGATGCACCCTGAGCCCGGAAAGTTCTACCAGGTCAGCCCGGAGGAGCATGAACACCCCAACCCCTGGAAGGAGAGTTTCCAACAATTGGTCAGTTTGTGTGTGTGTGTGTGTGTTTAGGATGTGTCATGTGTACTGATGTTGTGTGGTACTGTCTGTGTGTGGTGTAGGTGTGTAACAGTGTTGTGTGAGTGTGTATTGATTTGTGTGTGTATATGGACTTGATTATCTGAGTGTAGTAAGTGTTCATAATGTGTGTGTGTGTGTGTGTGTTATTCTGCAGTATAAAGGAGCCCATGTAAAACCGGGCTTTGCAGAGCATTTCTACAGTAACCCAGCCAGATATAAAGGCAGAGAGAACATGCTGGTAAGAGACTCTCATCACATAGTTTCAATGTTCAATTTTGCATGACCATGAGAAGAATTCTAAGCAAAAGGTGCGGTGTGGTGTGGGGTGTGTGTGCAGTACTATGACACCATCGAGGACGCGCTGGGCGGCGTGCAGGAGGCTCACTTTGACGGCCTGATCTTCGTCCACTCTGGCGTCTACACAGACGAGTGGATCTACATCGAATCACCCATCACCATGATAGGAGCAGGTACAGCAGGGCTTTCACACCATGAAGGGCCGCGTGTGCGTGCGTGCGTGCGTAACCAGACTTCTCTTCCTCGCAGCTCCTGGGAAGGTAGCTGATAAAGTAGTGATCGAGAACACCCGCGACTCTACATTCGTTTTCATGGAAGGATCGGAGGACGCCTACGTGGGATACATGACCATCAGGGTAACACACACACACACACACAGTCCCTCTTAATCAGTCTGTGTGTGTGTTATCTGTTTTTTCTCAATACGTTTTACTGGGAGATTTTCCTTGTCTTCCTCGAGGGTTTAGGTTGGATGAGGTGTAGTCCTCTGGGCTTGTGTGAAGCGCTCTGTGACCCAGCTTGTATGAAGGGCTATAGGGGTGTGATGTGTGGAATGTCTCCCTCCTCAGTTCAACCCCGATGACAAGTCTGCCCAGCACCACAATGCCCACCACTGCCTGGAGATCACCGTCAACTGCAGCCCCAACATCGACCACTGCATCATCCGCTCCACCTGCACAGGTAAACTCCTCCTCCCTGCATCATCCGCTCCACCTGCACACACGCAGAGTTGATGCCCGTGCTGTTGCGAGGAGTGTGGTCAGCGCTTTCTCTCTGCCTGCAGTGGGCTCCGCTGTGTGTGTGAGCGGCCAGGGGGCGTGTCCTACCATCAAACACTGCAACATCAGCGACTGTGAGAACGTGGGCTTGTACATCACGGATCACGCGCAGGTAAGCGCGCGCGCGCACACACACACACGGTCTGTTTTCTCCTAAACACACACTTCCTGGATCCTACACAGGCTAACGGGCACTCCCACGTCCAGACTGCTACACAGGCGTACACGCACACGCATGTTGTTGGTGGTCTTACGGTGTGTCTGCTCTAAGGGTATCTATGAGGATAACGAGATCAGTAACAATGCGCTCGCTGGCATCTGGGTGAAAAACCATGGCAACCCCATCATCCGACGCAACCACATCCACCACGGACGAGACGTCGGGGTGTTCACCTTCGATCATGGAATGGTAACCCCCCCCCAACACGACATGGAACTTCTCACCTGCCTTCACCTGGACTTGATCAACTCCAAAACTGGATGCTAATTCTTCACCTCTTTTTCCTGCTCTCCCCTCCGTTCTTGCCCCTGCTCCTCCTGCTCCTCCTGCTCCTCCTCCCCCAGGGCTACTTTGAGAGCTGTAACATCCACAGGAACCGCATTGCGGGCTTCGAGGTGAAGGCGTACGCCAACCCCACGGTGGTGCGCTGTGAGATCCACCACGGCCAGACCGGGGGCATCTACGTGCACGAGAAGGGGCGGGGCCAGTTCATAGAGAACAAGATCTACGCCAACAACTTTGCGGGCGTGTGGATCACCTCTAACAGCGACCCCACGATACGGTACAGGATGCGCACACACCACACAGACGCGCTCCCGGGAGCAGCCGTTCTGTCCATCTGTGCCTGCTCTTCCCTCCCTACCCTGACTCCCATTTCCGTGCGTGCGAACAGGGGCAACGCCATCTTTAACGGTAACCAAGGAGGCGTGTACATCTTCGGAGATGGGCGGGGCTTAATCGAGAGCAACGATATCTATGGCAACGCACTGGCGGGAATCCAGATTCGAACCAACAGCTGTCCCATCGTACGACACAACAAGATCCACGATGGCCAGCATGGAGGCATATATGTGGTAAACACACACACATGCACACACACACACACTCAGAACATGTCAGGAGGAGTGGAGTGTTGGTACAGAAGCGTTTGTGTGTGTGTGTCTCAGCACGAGAAGGGCCAGGGTGTGATTGAGGAGAACGAGGTGTACAGTAACACGCTGGCAGGAGTGTGGGTCACCACCGGCAGCACCCCAGTCCTGCGCCGGAACCGCATCCACAGTGGCAAACAGGTAACACACACACACACACGTTTCACATTCTCACATCTGGGCAGGTCACACACACACGTCCGGTGGCTGTGTAGTTAATCCACAAGAAAAAACGTTTTCCCTCTCTCTCCCCCCCTCGCTGTTATCTCTCTCTTTCTCTCTCTCCTCACTCTTTCTCTCTCTCCTCACTCTCTTTCTCTCTCTCTCCTCACTCTCTTTCCCTCTCTCTCCTCACTCTCTTTCCCTCTCTCTCCTCACTCTCCCCTCTCCTAGGTGGGTGTGTACTTCTATGACAATGGTCATGGTGTTCTGGAGGACAACGACATCTACAACCACATGTACTCTGGCGTGCAGATCAGGTAAGACCCTCCCCCGCAGTCTTACCACCCCCCCCACCCCCCCTTACAGAGCAGAGACACCTAACCCTCCATCCCTCCTCCCCCAGGACGGGCAGCAACCCCAAGATCAAGCGGAACAAGATCTGGGGGGGGCAGAACGGGGGCATCCTGGTCTACAACTCTGGCCTGGGCTTCATCGAGGACAACGAGATCTTCGACAACGCCATGGCGGGCGTGTGGATCAAGACGGACAGCAACCCCACGCTGAGGAGGAACAAGATCCACGACGGCCGAGACGGAGGCATCTGCATCTTCAACGGAGGGAGAGGTAGCTCTCTCACACACACACGCGCGCACATACACATACATATACACATACATATACACATACATATACACATACACATGCACATGCACACGCACACGCACACACACACACACACACACACACACACACATACACATACACACACGTATATGGAATGGATAAATAGACACATCGAAAGCTGCATATTGTAGATATGAGCGGTGTGTTTATGTTGTAGGCTTGCTAGAGGAGAACGACATCTTCCGGAACGCCCAGGCTGGAGTGCTGATCAGCACCAACAGCCACCCGGTCCTCCGCAAGAACCGCATCTTCGACGGCTTCGCTGCAGGTGAGCCAGCTGTCTGTCCCGTCACTACACACGCACACATTGGCCTGTCCTATCCCGGGCCCCACCCCACCCCAGCCTCAACAAACCTCCCTTCCTGTGTCAGGTATCGAGATCACGAACCACGCCACGGCCACGCTAGAGGGAAACCAGATCTTCAACAATCGCTTTGGGGGTCTGTTCCTGGCCTCCGGGGTCAACGTCACCATGAAAGGTATCCAGCCCACCCCCTCCCAGCCACCTCCGACCCTGGCCCTAGGACGCCTGGCCTTGAGCCTGGCCTTGAGCCTGGCCCTAACCCTAGGACGGCTGAGCCTGACCCTGAGTCTGAGCCTGAGCCTGACCCTAGGACGGCTGCCCTGAGTCTGAGCCTGAGCCTGACCCTAGGACGGCTGCCCTGAGCCTAAGCCTGAGCCTAACCCTAGGACGGCTGCCCTGAGCCTAAGCCTGAGCCTGACCCTAGGACGGCTGCCCTGAGCCTAAGCCTGAGCCTGACCCTAGGACGGCTGCCCTGAGTCTAAGCCTGAGCCTGACCCTAGGACGGCTGCCCTGAGCCTAAGCCTGACCCACAGGGCTCTAGAGTGCGACCAAAATGTGTACGGGTGCGACTAAATTTTTTCCTAGGTCGCACCGGTGCACCTAACCTCCTCGCCTCCGATGTCTCTCCACAAACGAAGCGTTTGTTATCCTAAGACGGAACTGACACTCATGGTTGGATCATATCGTGGTCTAAACCAATCAGAGACAGAGATGGGGCGGGTCTTTGCCTCTGATTGGCTGTGGTCCAGATATTCCTGTAGCTCCATGCTGTGTGATTGAAATTACGACCTGAGCACCAGAGAGTCAGTTTAGCAGACCTGGGCATTGTACGGCCCGCGGGCCATAACCGGCCACAGGCTGTCTCAATCCGGCCCGCGTGAGGTAAATCAAAAATTTAAAATAAATAAATGTGTTGAGCGGTAGTAAATATGTAGTCCTGAAAGACTACAGTGATCAGGCGATTTACATATGTGCGCTTGCGCAACCTCACCGACAGGAGAGTTAGCTGTTGGTTAGCCCTCAAAAATGAAAAAATTTGCCACTGATTAACTTTTAACAAGACATGGACTTCTAAGTATCTGTTTACTGAGGTCAAAGTGAAAGCTGTGAAGAAAAAAAACTAACGCGGACATAATAAGAACTTGACTGATTCAGTGGGCGCGGGCTGATGGTTTGCTAGTTGAACTGCAGACCCTGATCATTACCTGTCAGCTGTCCTTCGCATATCCACCTCAGACATTCAGACAGATTTCCATGCACTTGTTCAAGCCCACTGGATTTCTCTCACAGAACAAAATGAACTGAAAAAAACGTATTGCTTTTTGTATAAAGTTGATCAATTCCACATCTTTAACATACTGCAAAACAACTTTTCAGTGTTTGTGAAGATTAACTGGTTACAAATAAAATGAAACACTGTTGTTGCTGTTTATACTGTTTATTACTTCTATAATCTTTCCTATTTGACCTACACCAAAATCTAAAATATTTATATAAATATTTACAGAATATCCTTATTCTTCTGATAACCAGTAGCAGCTAATCAAAATATATACTTTACTGCTTTTTACAATGGGAGAAAATGAATAGTGAGCAAATTGATGAGGCCCTCCAACACATTTCAGGTTTCTCATGTGGCCCCTTGTAAAAATTAATTGCGGACCCCTGAGTTACGAAGCTGGGCCATGATAAAAAGGTGACCTTGAAATTTTGGCGACGCAAGGAAAAATTTGGGTGCACCTAAATTTTGTGCTGGTGCACCTAAATAAAAAAAGTTAGGCGCACCAGTGCAACCAAGGCAACAAGTTAGTCTGGAGAAGTGCCCTAGGACGGCTGCCCTGAGCCTGACCCTGGGACAGCCGCCCTGGCCCATCGATCTTGAATATATACTTTGAAAAATGGTTTAATCCCATCCCTGTGCTTGTATATCTAATCATAGCTAGGCTGGACACTTAGGGTGCTTTCACACCTGACATGTTTGGTCCGTTTCGGACCATGGTTCGTTTTCTCTGAAAGTCTGGTTCGTTTGGAGAAGTGAGAACACGCATTCGAACTCTGGTGCGGACCAAACAACCGAACCATGGTCCCCCTAAAAAGACGGGACTCGGTCCGGTTCCAAGTGAACCATGGTTCGGTTCGCTTTAGGTCTGAATGTAATCGGACTTAATATTGAACTATTCCCGGAAGCAAACCAAAATGTAGTGCATTGTGGGTTGAAAAAGGAATTGACACTTGGCGGAGACAGCCGTGCCACTCATTAGCAGCGAAATTAGTTGAGGGAAAACGTGGGGGAATGATGAAGTGAAGGCTCTTCGGCAAATATGGGCTGATGATATTGCAGAGTTACTTGGAGACACATAAGAGTAGCGAGGTATTTCAATTATTTAGTGATATACTGAAATAAAGGGTCATCATTGCACAGTGGACCAATGTTGGTTGAAAGTTAAAAAACTAACAAAGTGTGTGATGTTCTATGGAATAGTCGGACGGAAAAAAAATAATTCCCATGGTTTGATAACCTGGATCTAATCCTGAGTAAAAGACCAACGAGCAACCCAAAAAAACGTGGTTGTGCAACACCAAATCATAACAATTAAAGATAGTATTGCAATACGCTGCTGTTGCTCCCTTGTTGTTCGTGACAAGGAAGTGATTTTCCCTCACACATTTTCTGTCCAATAGATTAACAACCTGTACGACCGCGTCATTTTTTTTAAATTTTTTTTTTTACAAACTTCATTGTTTTTTTTACACACGTTGGTTCGCTTAAAACAGGACCGTGTGAAAAATGCAACAAAGTAGCAACTCATCCACTGATTGGGACCAAGCAAACGGACTAATGGGTTTGAAAGCACCCTTAGGTGTACAAGCCTGGAAGTTATTGTTGGAATACAAAACTGTATTTGTAGAGTTATCTTGTCCACTTGCTTCTCTTGACCTCTCCTCTCCCTGTTTCTCCTCCTCCCTGTTTCTCTCCTGTCAGACAATAAGATCATGAACAACCAGGATGCTATAGAGAAAGCTGTGAGCAGAGGGCAGTGTCTCTACAAGATCTCCAGCTACACCAGTTACCCCATGCATGACTTCTACAGGTACTACACACATACACACACACACCTACTCCCCCCAGGTCTTGAGTTGTGCCTAACACATTTGATCCGTGTTTCCAGATGTCATACCTGTAACACGACAGACAGGAACGCCATCTGTGTGAACTGCATCAAGAAATGCCACCAAGGCCACGACGTGGAGTTTATACGACACGACAGGTGAGCTTCTCTCTCTCTCTCATCTTCAGGACTGTCGCTGTGACGAGCATTTCCTAACGTGTCACTTCCTGTGTGTGTGTGTGTCGCCTAGGTTTTTCTGTGACTGCGGCGCCGGAACGCTATCCAATCCCTGCACTCTGGCCGGGGAACCCACGCACGATACAGACACTCTGTACGACTCTGCCCCGCCCATAGAGTCCAACACGCTGCAACACAACTGAACAGAGTGAAGTGCCCACACACACACACACATATACACACACATACACACACGCGTCACACTCGGTGAAGGAAATGGTCCCTTGGAGCGTCTCTCCGAGAGCTTGTAGGGGCTGTCACTTCTAAGGTGCTGAAGACATGGCCTCTGTTTTGGTTTTTTGGTTCTTGTACAGATGTTCAGTCACTGGTTCCAAGTAAATGCATAAACCTTGCACATTCACCAACAAGCTTTCGACGATGGCTCCAGACATTTAAGAGATGAGATGTTCTTAGCATAACGTCATTGTGTTGTTCATGGTCTTGGGAAAGTGTACCCCGACATGGATGAGATCTTGGATGATGGATCTTACCTCTGGAAGTGATGGTTTTGCTAGGGAATATCTGCCAATTTCTCCCATTTCTGACACTCGACATGCATAGATGCATTTTCACACATATATTACACACACACAAACAAACTGCAGCACACATACTCACACTGCAGAGTTGCAGCCACAAGGCACCAGAGAGCCCCTGTGTATGTGGCTGTGAGACAGCCAGCCAGGCCAGGAGCCGGGGCCTGCAGACAGACTGCCTGCAGCGCCCAGAGCTCCCACTAGAGGGGGCCCAGACAAAACGGACTCCCACCAAACGGCCACATGAGATTCCTCACTCGAGCATTTCTTAACTCAGTCTTGGCAGAGCGAGACTGCTGGATGCAAGCTGAAGCAAACGAGCCAAGCAATGGAGGGGAGGGGCCTCACCACTTTTTACACCTTCAGGGGAGCAGCCAATAAGAAGCCACTTCCTCTGTGATCACCAACGCTCCAACTTCCTCTCTAGACAGGAAGTGTGTAGTTCTGGCCCCTTCCCCAGGCCTGCGACCGTGAGGTTGCCATGGCAGTTGTAACTAGTCGACGGCTGGCCAGGCTGACAAAGCTGTTGCGCGTGGCAAAAGAAGAGTGAGACTGTGATGGAGCACTTCGTCTGTTATTTGTATTTTTTTGTAATATGTTATTCTGATCAACAGATATGATTTTAATGCTTTCTCATGTAGTTTTGTATTTTCAAGCAAAAATCTGACTGTATTTGAATGTCTTTTATTTTATTATATATTATTATGATAATTATAATTATTAATTTTCTTTGGTTAGCGCCCCCCCTCCCCACCCCCCAGCGTACTGCAGTAACTCGCTGTCCCAGTGGTAATAGTTCTTTCTGTGAAAGAGAAACTCGTTTAACACTAAGAACCCTCTCCAGTTGATCAGTTGAAGACAGGAGAACTTCCACAGTTGTATAAAGGTGTGTGTGTGTGTCTGGTTGTGGCGTACCTGTGTAGTGAATGTTGTGAGCGTAGTGTGTGATGTGTGTGTGTGGTACGGTTGTGAGTATCGATGTCAGATTATGCAGTCAGTGTTGCTGGGCAGGGTTGCTGGGCAGGTTTGCTGGGCAGGGTTGTTCTCAGAGGTGTCTGGGCCTCTGGATCTGGACTGGACGAGTACGTCTGCAGTGTCCCCCCTCCCCCCCCCCCCTTGTATTGTGCTGACTGTGGCTCCTCATGCAGCCTGAATCGTATGCATGTACCATAACATCTAGACTTAATATATTGTGAAGTATTCAATAACCATTATGTAGATGCTAGTTGGAGTTCAAAAAGGGGTTTAATTTCCTAGAAAGAAAAAAAAGAAAAACAGGAAACTGGTCATTTCTAAGAAAATAAAACTTTATTAGATCAACGGTGTCTGTCTGATTTATTTCCTCCAGTTTGTTCTCCCACAGCATCGATGAAGTCTGTTACTGCTGTAGACCCTACTGTGAATATAGTGAAGTCTGTTACTGCTGTAGACCCTACTGTGAATATAGTGAAGTCTGTTACTGCTAAAGACCCCTGAAGGTCTAAGTGACCTCCTGATTTTGTTTCCTGGTCATTATCAGGGTTGGGCAAAAGAGACAAAATGCAAAAACTTTACTTGAAACACAATCCAAGACATTTATTTCAATTTTATTGAAGAGACGTAAAACTAAAGAACAAAAAATGGAAATATGTATATAAACATCTCCAGGCCCTGCACACGCCAGCCAGCCCGCCCTGCACACGCCAGCCAGCCCACCCTGCACACGCCAGCCAGCCCACCCTGCACACGCCAGCCAGCCCACCCTGCACACGCCAGCCAGCCCACCCTGCACACGCCAGCCAGCCCACCCTGCACACGCCAGCCAGCCCACCCTGCTGGGACAGGATGGAGGACAGCTCCTAGCTCCTGGAGCCCAGGAGCTCTGTGATGTAGCTGTTGTTATGGGCGACAAGCTCTGCTTTCATCTTCTTCAGCTGGGCCTTCACCTCTTCATCCGTCATGGTGGCGGCGGGCAGGGACTTCACCTTGACCAGGAAGTCCTGGATCAGGCCCTCACCCTCCTGCAGAGACCACACATGAACACGTCCTCAAGTCAGTGGATGAAGTGGATGGTTAAGATGCCAAGTCAATATTGGCATGTGATTGTGGTGTTAAGAGCCCATTTCTGTAATCATTTGTACGCGTACACAGTGTCAACATGGGCGGTTAGGGTCATTCATGATGACAACCAATGTGAACTGAAAACAACCCGGATGTCCCCGTCTTGGCCGATGCCAATATAAACATGAATGCAATACTATAGGCAGACACTGGCGTCAGTAATCTACCTTTGCACCCTTGTGTAAATATATTTCTAGTTTCCAAGAGGGACCAACATACATGACAAGGACATAGTTCATGCCTCACTGGTCAGTGATGAAGCCTGTGTCCCTGCCTCTACCTGTTTATCTATACGGCGTCTCTTGTCATCAGGCTCCTCCCCCTCGCCGCCTGCTGGCTCCTGGAACTCCTCCAGCTCTGCAGCCTTCTCCTTCGCCATGGCAACCACGGCAGCAGGAAAGTTGGCCATCTCCGCCACGTGAATCCCAAAACTTTGATCGCACACACCTGAACAAAAAAGGTTTGGTGAGAGAACAATGAAAGCGATACAAGAACTTATGGATACGTGTTTTTCTATTCCGAAGTGTGTGTGCGCTCACCTGGTCTGACCCGGTACAGCATGGTGAGTGTGTGTTGGGAAGTGAGAGCAGTCACATGCAGGTTGTGTACGGTGGGATGGTGTGTAGCGAGCGCCGTCAGCTCGTGGAAGTGAGTGGCAAACAGGCAGAAGCAGCCGATCTTGGATGCTATGTGTTCACTGATGGCCCAGGCCAGACCGAAGCCATCGTACGTAGATGTGCCTCGACCCAGCTCATCAATTATGATCAGCGAGTTCTCCGTGGCCGAACTAGACAGAGAGATCAGTGAAAATAAATCAGCTGTCCAAATTTGAAGAGGATATCCAATGATTAGCTTATTTTAAGGTTTGCGGAAGGATTCCTATTTGCCTAACTGCTAAAGAATATATTGTGCTTATTAAAGTTATGCATTGTGCTTATTAAAGGTATGAACTTAGAAGTGTGCTCAGGCTTAAACATTGGGTCTCACACTGGGTGTGGGAAGCAGGCTGTTCTTTGTGTCTCTATCTCTTCATTTTCAGAAACAACCTTGAAACCGGGTGGAGACGGCACCCGAGCAGGTGGGACGCGTAGGCAAGAACAACTCCCTGACGCACGAGAGAACAAGCTGAACCCTTTTTGATACTTGTGTTTCAATTGCATTGTATATAATATGCTGGGGCAGGGAAAGATAGCCAGTTGGACTTCGTGAACCAGCCCAAACTCTGTTGCGGGTAGGGAAACTTAGACAACCCCAGAGCTCTGTACTTGTTGATTTCCAACTGCTGCATTAAAGCTGATATTATGGGACCTCTGCGACTCCAGACCACTCTTTCTAGAACACAGATTTGTGTTATTGAATACTATCATTACATATTGGAATAGACACATAGATATATGAATCCTTCACTGCTCCATGGGACCTTGTTTGTGGCAAGTACAGGGGGATTAGAATAATGACAAATAAGTCTCAACTGTCTCCCACAAAACTTTACACAAGTAAAGCAGCTAATGCTACCTGGAGCTAGCATGGATTCTCAAGCGTAGGCTAAAGTATGCATCCTTTCTTTACAGTGCAAAACCATTTGTGGGTTGTCATCCCATGTTGGATCTTGTGATTGCGTGTGTGTGTGCGCCTGCTCTCACCGGAGGATGGCGGCGGTTTCCAGCATCTCAGCCATGAAGGTTGACACTCCCTTCACCTGGCTGTCCCCTGCCCCCACGCGGGCCAGCACGCCGTCAATCACACTCAGCTCCGCCTTGTCACATGGCACGAAGCAGCCGATCTGGGCCATCAGGGCAATGACGCCCACTTGGCGGATGAACGTAGACTTGCCACCCATATTTGGCCCTGGAGGAGGGAGGGGGGGAGGTTAGAACACACAAACAGAAAACCATCACAATCTGTGTAAGTGTGTGTGTGTGTGTGTGTGTGTGTGTGTGTGTGTGTGTATGTATATGTATATGTATATGTATATGTGTATGTGTATGTGTATGTGTATGTGTGTGTGTGTGTGTGTGTGTGTGTGTGTGTGTGTGTACCTGTGATGATGTAGAAGCTCTTCTCCCCCTTGACGAAGGTGATGTCGTTGGGTATGAAGGCTGTGTCCACGTCGCTCTCCATGCATGGGTGTCTGGCCTGCTGCAGCACCAGCCTGCTCGCCCCCTCCAGGAGTTGGGGCCGCACGTAGGGCACCGGGGCGGACACAGACGCTGCGGCGAAGCTCACCACGCCGTCCAGCAGGGCTATGACATCACTCAGACCCTGCAGGGGGTCCACGTAACCTGGGGAAGGAGGGGGGGGATTAGTCACCTAGGGCCAGTTGTTCAAAACGTTAAATCTGGATCAGAATGATCTGGATTTTGAAATCCCATGTTTTTTTGCTATCCAGGATCAGGTAATCAATCTTACATTTGTACTGGTTTTTCAAAGCAACATTGGAGTGTTGTAAATGGGACTACGTATAAAAATGTAGGCCAATGTCAGTGTTTCCCCTAGCATTATATTCGGGGGGTGCCCCGCCATCCAACGGCACCCCCCGCCCCCCCCCCCTCCCTGGAAGGGCAAGTTATTTTATTTATTTTTTATAATTTTTGTATTATTATTTATTATTTTAATATAGCAACAGATCACAAAATCTATATCTACAGCTTGCTCTTTTATTAAACAACAAACCTTATGGCCTTATGTTATTTATCGTATTTATACGACGGCCCCCCCCCCCAAAGCTGTAAACCTAGGGGAAACACAATGTAGCCTAGTAAAGAACAGGTTCAATAGCCAGCATGGCGTCACTTTTAAGTGTTTTGATTCGAAGACACAGAAAAAGGCCAAATAAAACAATCCAAAGAGAGCCATCATCTGACACACAAACAATTGAAAACAAACAAATATACATTCTTCACAAATACAATGTGAATATTTTGAACATGTGTTTCAAATTCAGAAAAGGGTTGTGGAGACCAGCTTTTAGAAACTCTCCTTTTAGGAGGCGGATCTCAAGTCTTTGGTTTGCTGAAGTTGGGAAAGAGTGATTTGTTTTTCTGCCAGAACAATCGGTACTTCTGCTCTTTCATATAAATATATACAGTTAGGTCCATAAGTATTTGGACATTGACACCATTTTCATCATTTTGGCTCTGTATACCACCACAATGGATTTGAAATTAAACAATCAAGATGTGCTTTAAGTGCAGACTTTCAGCTTTAATTTCAGGGTATTTACATCCAAATCAGGTGAACGGTGTAGGAATTACAACACATTTGATATGTGGCCCCCCCTTTTTAAGGGACTAAAAATAATTGGACAAACTAACATAATCATAAATCTAATTGTCACTTTTAATACTTGGTTGCAAATCCTTTGCAGTCAATGACAGCCTGAAGTCTGGAACCCATAGACATCACCAGACGCTGGGTTTCGTCCCTGGTGATGCTCTGCCAGGCCTCTACTGCAACTGTCTTCAGTTCCTGCTTGTTCTTGGGGCATTTTCCCTTCAGTTTTGTCTTTAGCAAGTGAAATGCAAGTGAAATGCAAGTGAAATGCATGCTCAATTGGATTTAGGTCAGGTGATTGACTTGGCCATTGCAGAACATTCCACTTCTTTGCCTTAAAAAAAGACTTTACTTGCCTTCTTTGCCCCTGTTGTGAAGGGGTTTTTCTTCACCAGGGAAAGAATTCTTCTGTCATCCACCACAGTTGTTTTCCGTGGTCTTCCGGGTCTTTTGGTGTTGCTGAGCTCACCAGTGCGTTCTTTCTTTTTAAGAATGTACCAAACAGTTGATTTGGCCACACCTAATGTTTTTGCTATCTCTCTGATAGGTTTGTTTTGATTTTTCAGCCTAACGATGGCTTGCTTCACTGATGGTGACAGCTCTTTGGACTTCATATTGAGAGTTGACAGCAACAGATTCCAAACACAAATACCATACTTGAAATGAACTCTAGACCTTTTATCTGCTCCTTGTCAATAAAATAACGAACTCCCATGAGGGAATAACATACACCTGGCCATGGAACAGCTGAGCAGCCAATTGTCCAATTACTTTTGGTCCCTTAAAAAGGGGGGGGGCACATATAAAATGTGTTGTAATTCCTACACCGTTCACCTGATTTGGATGTAAATACCCTGAAATTAAAGCTGAAAGTCTGCACTTAAAGCACATCTTGATTGTTTCATTTCAAATCCATTGTGGTGGTATACAGAGCCAAAATGATGAAAATTGTGTCAATGTCCAAATATTTATGGACCTAACTGTATATGCATTACATGATGCAAACAGTTTTATTTTGACCAATTTCAAGTTTTATTAAATGTTGTTCCTGAAATCCACCCTGAGTCCACCCTTCGGCTGGGATCAGAATGATCTTGATTTTTTAGATCAAAAGGTATCCCAATCCTACTAAAAAGTTTTGAACAACACATATTGAAGGTTTGATCCAGATCAAAACCAAGACTGGATTATGTGATCTAATCCAATTTCAGAATCCTTTATTTAAATTTTGAACAACCCATTTTTAAGATTTGATCCAATCCAATACCCGAAATCCAATCAAATTACTTCTGAACAACTGGCCCCTAGTGTTTAACTGGGTCACTGAGGTCATCAAAAGTGTGTGTGTGCATGTCACCTGAGGCGATGCTGATGATCTCCTTGACAATGGCATTCTGAGCCTCCTCGTACTCCTGTCTGTTCTTGGTGTACTCCTCGTTCAAGCTGCTCAGCTTACTGCGCATGCACACAAACACAAGGAGCTTGTTTGTTTTAGTATGAAAGATGCCCTCCTAGCAGTCCTCCTCCTGGACCAGGACAGCACCACTAACTCAGTCATCCTAGACCAGGACAGCACCACTAACTCAGTCATCCTAGACCAGGACAGCACCACTAACTCAGTCATCCTGCTGGACCAGGACAGCACCACTAACTCAGTCATCCTGCTGGACCAGGACAGCACCACTAACTCAGTCCTCCTCCTGGACCAGGACAGCACCACTAACTCAGTCATCCTGGACCGGGACAGCACCACTAACTCAGTCATCCTGCTGGACCAGGACAGCACCACTAACTCAGTCATCCTGCTGGACCAGGACAGCACCACTAACTCAGTCATCCTCCTGGACCAGGACAGCACCACTAACTCAGCCTGTCCCCGGAAGGGTAAACGTAGTCCATAGAAGTTGTACTAGACAGTGAGTGGTTTAAAAATATCTATGCCCACAGTGGTGACGTTAGCATTCTGGGTTCTCCATGACAGTTGTGTTTCCTGTCTGTTCTAGCCTCCTCTCTGTAGACGACCCCTCCCTCATCAGAATCAAGCCACACCTCTGTCTGCTGTGTTTTTGCCAGATAAGAGTCAAAAACAATGTCATATTCCATTCCTCATCCAAGTCTCATTCACTACCTATACCACTAAAGAACAATCAGGGACATGCACACACACACACACAAACACTGACCTGTTGGTGAATCGAACTCCGTTCTTCTGGACGTCCAGAGTGGTGAACTTCTTGTTGTTCCTCAGACTCTTCTCCTCTTTGCAGGTGACCCTCAGGTAGAACCCCAGCGCAGAGCTACTCTCCAACTTCACAGTCTTCCCTGAATCTAAACCTAACACACACAGACGGCACAGGGAACATCAAGCTCATCATATTCACTGAACCATGTCAAAAACAAAGATGTCTGTGTACAAACTTCAACATATAGTAAATCATAACTACTCATAAATGTATCATAACTTATTCAAATTCTAATTTGTCGCTGTGCGTGTGTGTCGCTGTGCGTGTGTGTCGCTGTGCGTGTGTGTCGCTGTGCGTGTGTGTCGCTGTGCGTGTGTCGCTGTGCGTCTGTCGCTGTGCGTCTGTCGCCGTGTACCCAGGTCTCTGGCTGCGCTGGACAGGACAGCCTGCATGCTCTTCTCCAAGGTGTCCATGGTCTCCCTCAGTTCACTCAGCACCGGGTCAAACGACGCTTTCACCAGAAACTCATGGTTGTCCACCTGCACTCATGTTTATCCACAAGGCCATGGCATTACATATAGACGACACACACTTTTTCCACTTTGTAGTCTACAAAGTCTGCGTTTGGTGGTCGTGCTCCCTCACACACCTGGTTCATGTCCAGCGTGGTCTCAATCATCTCCTGGTACTTGGTGAAGTCTGCCTCCAGGTCTCGGAGCGGGGACAGGAAGACGGCCTCCAGCAGCACCTGGTGACTTCCTGTCAGTAAACACACTCACTGTAGTCTGGGTGGCATGTTCACGTCCAGTTGAGGCAGTCAGTTATACAGTTTGGGCCTGGTCATAATGATGTTTGTACCACACCGTAAAACAACTTGCACCTCAAGTCCATTTTTGACACTGGAGTCCTGAACCAGTCAAACACTGTGTGTCTCACCAGAGTAGCGCTCCAGGGCCAATAGCAGGGCAGAGATCTGGTTGACAGCTTGGTAACCGCGGTAACAGTCCTGCAGCGTAGCAGAGTGGCGGTGGAACTTCTTGGACAGTCGGTGGAGGTCAGGGAAACGCCGGAGCAGGTCAGTCTGGCAGGTCTGCCTGAGCTCCGCATCACACACGAAACTCTCCACCAGGTCCAGTCTATACACACACAGGGATAAACAGCTTTGAAGTCATCCCAGAACTTGGCAGCCTCCACTGTACGTGTGACAGCACACCTCTGAGCCTTCCCCAGTCCCTCACCTCTCCTCTATCCTCTTCTTGTCCATGAGTGGCTGCTTGATCCATTGGTTGACCAATCGCTGGCCCTGGGGGGTGCGACACTTATTCAGCAACCCAGCCAATGAGTGAGCGCCACTGGTGTCGTCGGGCGAACCCTGGGGAGCAGAAATCAGAAGGGAGCCGTTACGGGAAACGAGCGGCTGCCGAGGCAACAGGAGACCCAGAGAGCCGGGGGAGGTGAGCTGACCTGGAAGAGGCTGAGGGCATGGATGGCAGCGTTGTCCAGCCTCATGTACTGGCCCAGCTCCAGCGGGGTCAGACTGAACGAGTTGAAGTTGGACTCATCAGACAGCAGCTCCAGGTAGCGAACAACAGCTGCCAAGCACGACATGGCCACCTGGACACACGGCTACATGAGTCCTCCTCCACAGAAAGGGCCTGTGGGACAGCGTGTGTGTGTGTGTGTGTGTGTGTGTGTGTACCTGCTTGTCCAGCTCCGGGAGTGTGTTGCTTGCGACGGTCTCTCCTCTCTTGGCACGGAGCAGCCTGTTGAGATCCTGCACCACATCCTTACTGTTGAACTCGGCTCTCTTCCTGTCCGACAGCAGCACCCCTCCACGCTGCACCACCTGTTCACACACCACCCCCTCCCTGCTGTCACTAACACACACACGTGTCTAGCATGATGCACGTCATGAAGTCACATAATATGTACTGTATGTGTACTGTAACAGAGAAAGAGACCGACAGAGAGCGAGAGAGACAGACAGACCTCGCGTAGCTTGGCCGTGTCACTGCTGTTGTCTCCTTGGGGTAGCAGACACTCCTTGGGGCTGATCTGGACCAGGAGAGACTCCAGGTTGGAGAACGTCTCGTTGTCGGGAAACTCACACACTCCCATGGTCCTCAGTGCTGCGTCCACGTAGCCCACGCCCACCACGCGCTGTCCATCCCCCCCAACAGCCAACCGTACCCCCACCACTCCAGCACATCCTTCTCCCCCGGCCCCTCCTCCAAACAAAATCTCTTCAAACTGGGTCAAGTTCCCTGGGGATGCCTGGCAAAGAGAGAGAACTGAACACACTGAAAGAAGGAATGACAGAGGGCTCAAACGTAGCCCACTAAACAGAACAGTGCTGGTCTAGTGTTTAGTTTGTAACATATTTTAAGTTGCTCTTGGCACTGCGATCTAAGCAGAGCTGAGCAGTGTGGAATGGGTTGGAAGATAAATAGCGGTGGTAGACGCAAGCTAGCTACCTTGAACTCTATCTGCCAGTCGTGGTCTCTGTTGGTCTTGCCATTGTTTTTGTAAACCTCCACTCTGTACTGACGAACAAGCAGCAAGTCTCTCACGAAGGCCTCGAAATTGAGCTTGCTCAGGACAACACTCTCCAACTTGCGGCTTCCTGCAACAGGCCCCCAAACACAAGAACACACAGTCAAATGTCGTTCACTAGGGCTGTCGTACCATTCTAAAATTCACTAGCTGTTTATTCATTAACTTGCTGTGCAAGCTGCAATAATAGACTTAGGCAGGGTAATGCGCAATACCAAACTGCACTTAGCTATATGCACATACACGTTTAGATTGGTCTAAAATTAGCTCCAATACACTGCAGATTAATTATGTCAACATTTGTCAGCTCTCTATCTAGTTAACTAGTCAAAAAGCTGTCTTTATATACCGCTGCCAGCGAGTGACCTACCAGAACCCAGATTTTTGATGACTCCATTCGTCTTAAAAACCTCTTTAGCAGCAAATGTAGCGTCTTTCCCGTGCACTGTGTAGTAGTCATTCCGGTCGAATATCCGAAACGTAGTGTCTGGTTTGTCCGGCATAGAGAAAAAGAATTTAAGAAAGCCATGTTCGGACACACTGTCCATAGACAGGTTCTGCTTCGGTTGCACCGCCATGCTACAATCTCCCGCCACCGGCAAGGCTAACAAAGGAAATGACGTTATTGACTCCCTGCTGTTTAGGATGTAAGTCACAGGCAGTCACAGGCAACGAGAGTGAATATTTAGAATAACTACTTTGTTATCGGTACAATCTCATTCAAGACTGTTGGAATGTATTATATCTTCACCTCATGAAACTGGTTGAGAGAATGTCAAGAGTGTGAAAACCTGCCAATAAGGCAAAGGGTGGCAATATAAGTATACTTATCACACATTTTACTAGATTAAAATTGTACTGGTTACTACATGATTTCATATATGCCATGTGATAGCCTACTTTTGATGTCTTCACCATTATTCTACAATGTTGAACATCGTAACAAAAAGCAGTCCAAATATAGACCAACAGGTGGCGCTATGATGGTACTGTAGTCTTTTAGTTTCGAAATTAAATTAATGAAATAAATGATCGGTCTTCCTAGAAAAAGAGATATTGATGGTGCACATGTGATACGTGACTGATCAGTGTAATAAGTGTTTGGTTATGCTGCGGTCAATTAGGACCAAAACCTCACGCCACAAAAACAGTTTCTTCCCAACCACTGCTGGCCTCTTCAACTGCACTTTAACGCCATCTTCATTGTGTCATGTCAAATAAAAGATGTCTATGTACAAACTTGTACCTATAGTAAATCATATCTACCTATTCATTTATCAATGTATTTATTATTTTAAGAGAATGGATTAAAGATACATTCTTCTGGTGTGAACTAGTGTCTCTGTGTGTTTGGGTGTGTGGGTGTGTGTCTTTTTTGTGAATAAGTTCTACGCCTGTGAGCCTAAATCTATGGTACGTGACGATCACTTATAGCATAGCATACATTCTTGATGTGGTTGAGGACAAAGTGCTACATTGCCATATCCTTATCTAGCATCTACATACTGGAAGATTCCCTTCATTCAGGCACTGGGCCATGAGGAAAATGTTCCAGTCACACTGGATTTGGGTGAATCTGAATAAATCTTCAGAGATGGATATCACTTTTGAAGAATTCCTTCAAGTTAGTATACGAGTCTTTTAGAAACTAATCAAAATTAATAGGTTTTCAAAAATAAATAGGTTAATTACGAGGTACTAGGTAGAAGTTTCGACATACCCATCTATTTGATTTATATGGTACAAGGAATATGATGTTAATGTGCAGACTGGGTGTTTTCATCCAACATCCAGAAGAGTTCCATAATCTTTTGTTCCTAATAATGCTGCCATTTCAGGGCACTGGTAGAATGGGCTTTGCAACTGTGTTTCATTTGGTAGAACATTGTGAATGACTGGTTGTTCTCGGCTTCACATTTGCCTTTGAAGATGGTTGTTGGGGTTTGACATGTGAAATACAGCAGTGCTGGCGTAAGTTAAATGCTGGCCACATTAGGGTCATAAATGACAGTTGTTGTCTGTTGATAAAGAAAAGCTGTAATAAAGAACAACAGGACCAGGAATAACAGCAAGTGTGTTTGAGTTAGGGTTAGGCTCTGTGTGGTGCAGTTTATGGCCTGGATATGGTGGGTGTAGTACTGACATTACTTAGATTTGTGTGACTGGAACTGGAACTGGCTCACTTGTCTTAATGATGTGATTGTGTCTGCTCAGATACAACCACATACCTCCAAACTGGAATTGCAGTTCAGACAGGGACCCCAAATGTACTCCTAGACCAACCAAGGAGCCATGGGCAAATGTTTTGAATTTTTTTGTGGTCCAAGTCAATCAGCGAATCTAAGAGAATCAGTTTGAACATGTGCTTCACATGATGAATGATGTACAGTGCAGGTCTGGACGAGCTCCTCCGCTGGAGAACCCCACCATCTGGTGATCTTAGGAGTTGTAGATCATCACTTTCATCATTACTGTCAAACTAAGGATATGCAACCAGTTGTCATTTTTGCCTCTGTGTTATAATTTCAAAAAAGGTCCATTAGATCTGTATAGAATACCTTCAGATTCAGCTTGACAGTCATAAGCCTCAGTGGCTTTGTATCCTGTGAAACACACTATTGGACAGAACTCAAATAACCTAAAACATGTATCACTGAATAACAGGACTTTCACTGTATTAATGGGTACAGCATGTAGGCTGAGGCCTCGCGGTGGTGGCCTGGGTTTGATTTCAGCCCAGCCCTGTAACACATCTCTCTCTCCCACATTTCCTGTCCTCTTTAAGCACACTATCTTTGTCACAAATAAGATAATAAAGGCAGTAATCCCACCAAAAACATATCTTAAAAAAAGAGCAGGGCTTTTGGTGCTAGCTGAAAAGCTGACACTGTCTGTCCAGTCAAGCGGTTTGTAACGCCAGAGCCTTCTGCAGGTGGTAATTGGCTGCCACGCTCGGCATCCCCGGAATATTGTTTAGTATTAGTATTTAAGTGTCTGTTTGTGGGTTGTCCGGTGCGAAGTCTTGATCTTGTTTTCCAGTTCAGCCCGAGCCTTGTTAAGAATACGTCTACTGTTACTGACTTTAGCTAGTTGTTTTACTCCGTTTTGGATCTCCTGTATTGCCCTGTCTACCGTATATCGATCTTTGAATGTCCGACCATTCTAATAAATCTGTGCTCTGCGCTTGGATCCAACCCCGTCTGGTACATCCTTACACTGTTCCTCAGAAGCTGCAGATATCATTTCAAAAAAGTTATTGTGGTTTAATAAACCATTAATAAGTATGATGAAGCAGTGGAAGGTCATTCTGTCTTTTGTTTATTAATGAATGGGATGATGGGTCAAGTGTATTTTGGTAAACAGGGTGACAAATGTCATGTCAGCCCAGATGATGTCAACAAAAATGGAAGGGAATAGTGTGTTGTACACACATGGTGTGCAATGTCTGAGGCCTGCGTGTTATACACAGTTTCATAAAGTAGCCTATAACCGCTATGCAGTAGGTTACATGTGGTATTCTGTCTGTGTGTTGTGTGTGTGTGCCTCTAGGGTGGAGTTTGAGTTAATGTAATAAGTCTGGTAAGGAGGTTGTTAATGACGCACCACTATAACATGATTTTAGGGAGGTTATGGTGATAATGGAAAACTCTGTAAACCTGTTGTGAAGTAATCAAAACAGTGGACAGGCTATGGAGAATCTGCGGGCGTGCTTGTACTGTACTGACTGGGATATGTTTACAACTGCTACCAATAGTCTGGATGAGCTAACGGAGGCTGTGACGTCGTACATCAGCTTCTGTGAGGACTGCTGTATACCAACACGCACCAGGGTGAGCTACAACAACAACAAACCCTGGTTCACAGCAAAACTCAGACTGCTGAGGTTGGACAAGGAGGAAGCGTTCAGGAATGGGGACAGACCCAGATTCAAGGATTTGAAGAATAAGTATAGCAAGGTGGTGAGCGAGGCTAAATGAATGTACTCTGAGAGACTAAAAAAACAGTTATCAGCTAACGACTCTGCTTCTGTCTGGAGAGGGCTCAGGCAGATCACCAACTACAAGCCCAGAGCCCCCCACTCCACTAACGACTCTCACCTGGCCAACAACCTGAACCAGTTCTACTGTCGAGTTGAAAGACAAATGGACTGTCCTGAGCCACACCTACCCACCCAAGAGGCCCCCTCCCGCACCACCACAAAGACGACTCTCTATTCAGGAGGGAGAAGTTAACAGACTGTTCAAGAGGCAGGAAAACAGGTTCTTAACTTATTGGCCTGAATAAAAGATGAGGTAACACTTTAGAATAATGGTCCGTTGTTAACAAGTACATCCGGAAGATCAGGAGATACCTGTCTGAGCACTCCACCCAGCTGCTAGTCCAAGCACTTGTCCTCTCCAAGTTGGACTATTGCAACTCGCTGCTCGCTGGTCTCCCAGCATGTGCAACCCGCCCTCTTCAGAGGATTCAGAACGCAGCGGCCCGCCTGGTCTACAATCTACCCAGACGCTCCCGTGTTACCCCGCTCCTCATCTCTCTCCACTGGCTACCTATCATGGCCCGTATCAGATTCAAGACCCTGGTACTGACCTTCCGAGCAGTGAACGGGACTGCACCCGTCTACATCAAGTCTCTCCTGCAGCCTTACACCCCCACCCGTCACCTACGGTCTTCTTCAGACAACCGCCTGGTGGTCCCACCGCTCAAGACCGCCCGGTCCCAACACAAGCTCTTCTCCTGTCTGGCCCCCCAGTGGTGGAATCAACTCCCCACCTCCATCAGAGACACTGACTGTCTCTCCACCTTCAAGAAAAGGCTCAAGACGCACTTGTTCCGGGAGTACAACGGTACTTAGGAATGGTTCGCTTGACCCGATTTTAGTTTCCTCAAGGATAACAATGACTCTTGCTTAGAGACTTGTTGCTCTTGTGGTTAGTGGTAACTGTTTAAAAAAAATAATAATTGTACTCGCTGCGATATATTGTTTTTTTTATTGTTGCTTGTTTTTTTTTCCACAGGTACACTTGCACTTATAGCGGTTCATGTTGTTTAATTGTAACTTGTTTAACTACATGCTCTTATGGTTCTTCCCTTTGGCACTTACTTTGGTTGTTCACAATGTGTGCTTCATGTTTTGGCTACTCGCAATGTTTTTGTGGCTATCTTGTTGTTATGATCAGTGACCTATGCACTTTGTAAAGCTCTCTCTTGGAAGTCGCTTTGGATAAAAGCGTCTGCTAAATGAATAAATGTAAATGTAAGTAGCTATGCAGGAAGTAATAGGTAGTACTACATTAACACCGAATTTAATACTATTAACTAATATGGAACCAAGATTAACTAAGCAGTAAGTAATAGCTAATTCATGACAAAGGTAGTTCCTTGGTAGGTATTTGGTTATTACTAAATAAATATATCCTCTTGAGAACTACTTGTGAACTATGACCAATTAAGAAAGAATAACCAATTAATTACTAATCACAAAAGTAACATGTCTAAAAAGTGAACAATTTGGTTGTTTTACTCTTAACATGGTCATAACTTTTCAGAAGCTTGTGCCTCAAATGGGTTCTTTGTGGAAACCAGTTTATGAATATTATATCCCCCCAAATACGTTAGCTACGGGTTTAGATTGTGACTACTCTTACCAAAGGATGGACATATGTTCTCTGTTTATTTCAAACTTAAACATGGTATAATACAAATAATGATAACTTGTTTAACATTTCTAATAATTAAGAAGTGATGCTGACACGCTCATGATTGGATTAGTTTACTATTATGAGCTCTTAAGTGTCAGTTCAATATGTCTCAGACTCCAAAGACCTACCTTTATGTTACAGTAGCCGCCTGAGGAGGACTTCTCTTTAGGATATGAATATAAACATTGATGTTCTCTTGTCAAAAACAATTTGCATCCTGCATTTATGTTGCGATAAGCGTAAAACCACATCTTCCAGATGACAATGTTTGTTAGAATATCACTAGTGCCTCACAGAAATGTATGCCAGTACCGTATGTGTCAAATATAAAATTAGACATATTATATAACTTGTGGAAACCAGTATAACTCCTCACTAATTAGTCATGCGTTACCTTGTCATCCTGCAGGAACTACTTGTTGTGTGGACCATTATTTTAAAGTGACAAACATGTTAACTCCTCACTAATTACTCAAGCGTTACCTTGTCATCCTGCAGGAACTACTTGTGATGTGGACCATTATTTTAAAGTGACAAACATGTTAACTCCTCACTAATTACTCAAGCGTTACCCTGTCATCCCGTAGTAACTGTAATCTGGACCATTATTTCAAAGTGAAAAACATGTTAACACCTCACTAACATGTCACCTCGCAAGATCTACAACATAAAACAACTGCAGTGATTGGGTAACATTTTTTTTAATTATATGCACTGGAAGTTTTCCATGAAATCGTAAAAGAAAATCCTACATAATGCAAAAATGCACATGGGCATGCAAGAATAAAGCATTTTGTAAAATATGTCTGCATGAAACATTCTTTGTTTGGCACAATGATGACACCTAGCATTTAAACAAAAACATTCTGTATTTTGGAGTGAAACATACACATTCAACAAACTGTGATGAGAAACTGAGTCAAACATAATGGCTAAACAAGTAATAAGTAAGTACATGGCTAACCCTAACCCAAATTAACGTATAGGCCTACTCACTCTATAATGAGTCTAACATTGGCCACTACTGAGAAATACAACAGCAACGCAATTCCAAAGGGATGAAAATTATGAAGGAAGAAAGAACAAATGGGACTGCAGGACTGTAAAATAACTTGCTAGATAACCCAATTCAGAGAACAGGAACATGGCCCAAAACGCTAGCTACAGTTGTTGCTAGCTGTAAAGCCAGACTAGCTGTCGGCTATCTTGTAAAAAGTCCCATTCATACAAACTGTATAGTATTGCAGTCGAAATTTGCACTAATTCTACAATTCGAAATTCGCACTAATTCTACAATTCGAAATTCGCACTAATTCTACAATTCGAAATTCTAGTGAAATTCACCTAGTCGTTATCTAAGGGATTATGTTAGCCAAATACTGGATATTTACCATCCATAAAAATGTTCACATTTTTGTTGTGAAATGTGAAAAAAATAAATGATGATTGATGATTTTGCGGTACAAACTCACTCATTGACGTTGCACCAGAGTATAGGTTTAGGGAAAACATGACATGGATTTCAGGACAAATAGGTTTCGGTAAACTAAGACGACTGGATTTGGAAAATGGACCGGCCGGGATTTGATATTTTTTGAGCCTGGCTCTTCCCTCCTACGTACTTCCGCTCAATTTTATTTTTGCTTCTGTACATAGGTCTGGCCATGAGGTACGTAAGTCAGATTTTTCAGGTTGATTTTCTACAGGCAATCAGCGAACAGAGGGAGTGGCTGAGAACGACGACGTTGATGTCATGCGCTAGTTGGGTGTGCTTTGCCTTCGGCAAGGGCACAACCTTTGTTCTCTCACATATATATTATTTATTGTGAGAATGCTGTTAAACATTCTCACTATTGTTTTCCTGTTTCTCTTTATTATTGTGAGAATGCTGTTAAGCATTCTCACTATTTTTTTCCTGTTTCTCTTTATTGTGAGAATGCTGTTAAGCATTCTCACTATTGCTTTTCAACTTCTCAGTTCTTCCGCCGTTTTTTGGCCTTTAACTCGTTCTGCATACTTTAACCGATTCCTACAACTTTTGTATCAAAACGTTCAGCTCCTTCAGGAGATGGTGGCTATGACTTTTGGTATTTCTCACTTTTATACTTTTTAAGACATTAAGGTTTTTGTGCAAATTATTCTCCCATTAAAAGTAATGGTAAATCCTTTCAAATCATTAAAAAGCTTCCTCCTCTTTCAAACGTACACTGTAAACCCGAACTTGTTGTTTCAACTTAAAAATTCAAGTGTCCATGCTGCCTTGAAATTTTATGTCAAGACAACTAAGACAATAAGTTAACTTAAATAGATATTTCTAGTTGACTCAACTCCATCTTCAGTCCATATTACTTGAAACCTTTAGTTGACATAACTTCATCTTGAGTCAAAACTACTTAAATGTATTAGTTGATTAAACTTAAATAGCAGTATAAGTAACATACATTTTCTTGTTGATGTAACTACAAAACTAGTGAGATGTACTTACATTTATGAACTGATTGAAGACAAACCCCAATCAAGATGACATAAATTTAAAAGTTGATTTAACTGCAATACTAGTGAGTTGTACTTACATTTATGAACTTATTGAATATAAACCTCAATCAAGTTTACATAAATTTACAAGTTAATTTAACTGATGTAATAGTTATTGGCACTTACCAATATCTTAAATACTCTTAAGATCTACTTACATTTCTAAGTGGATAATATTTCTCTTTTTAACCTGTAAAAACATTGCTCAATACATATTATCTGCATACATCACATTTAATTACGTCTAAGGATTTTATTTCAAAAGAGTAAATGACGAGCCTTTACACCAGAGATTTTGGCAGTCACAGACCAACAGTTTTATTGTAGGCCTACCTTTTTCTTTTTTTTTACTGAAGATGAAATCTTCACGTATAAAAAAAAAACAAAACAGTAACAAGTTACAACTGTACCGACACGTCATCAAAATAACAAATCTGTACTGTTGAGGATTTTTACAGCCCTTTTCTGCATATATTATTTTGTTACCAATTATACTATGCACACATATTCGCAAAATACTTGTTATTTTAATGAATTTAATTTAGGTATCAATCCTAAAATTATTTCCTCCCCCAAATTTCTCCTACAGATTTGTATTGTGATAACATTAGTTGGCATTCAACAATTTGCTTTTACAAATAGTGCAACAAAACATAAAAAAAGGGATGCAGGGGGAAAACTAGTCTGAAAATATGCATTTCAAGTTGTAAATGACAACCAAAAATACACATTATATATAGGTGGTGTCAACTTGAAAAAAGAATAATTTGTTGCCATGCAACTATGTGGATTTACAAAAAGTGCATAAAAAATGATCAGTAAGTAAACAACCCAGAATTGTCTGTATTGCTGTCCCCCACATCTAGACAGTGTCTAAATCTTCTACAGCGGCCATTCACTTTACACTGATAAAGTGTCAAAATATAATGCCCATCCAGGTCTTTATTTAGTTAACTAGAATGAAGTTGGTGCTGTAACTTGCATGGTTTTCAATTAAGAGTCAATTTCTCATACCATGTCCACATTTGGTTGGCATTCAGATTATATTCAGTAGATCTTACATGTTAATACAATCACCTATTTTCATTCCACAAACCCATGAAGATGGTGACATTTGGTTGTTACCAAAACACAGTAAACTCTGCTTGAACTCTTAAACATGCACGGTTTCAACAACTTAATTTCTTACACCATGAACCAATGCAGAACCTTGCTTTGTTCAGATCGCAAACACCTAACCTTAAATGAGTCCATTTAACACTCAACAATGTTCACTTTTGCGTAAACTGTGCTTTTTAAGCTTACATTTTCTTCCTCAAGAGTCGGTTTTTTAAGCCATGAACCAAGGCAGAGCATTGCCCTCCACCAATGTCCATAAGCACCTTCTGAATAACTTCAAAAGTGTACCTAAGGCCCCTGGGGTAGTCGATGTTAAGGGCAAAGAGCAGACCCATCAGCAGTGCCACAGCAGTTGGGAAATCACTTAGGCTTGGAAAGATGATCTCTTCCTCGAGGACCACTGCGAAACGGACCAGCTCATCAATCTGTGCCACCATGAGGATGCCGACTGCCATTCCCTTTGTCCAGTCCTCCTCTGCATCTGTGACCTACACAAAGTGGACAAATATGTTAAAAAATTTTAAACCTTTACTGATACCCATGGGGAATTTCAGGTTTCATAACAACAGCAGTAACAGATACCAATATTAGGGAGTGCACAATTCTGCCATATTGGCCAATTCAATTTAAATAAATTCCCCAAAAATGTAGATAACTTATTTTGTGATCCATTAAGTATGGTTCAAACACTTGTGACAAGATATATTGGAACTTTTCTTTAATTGTAATATGAATTGGGAGAAGTATTACAAATAAAATAATGTGGGACATTTTTAAACAGATTAAAGTCAGAGTATGCAACATTTACGATAAATAGTCGATGATAGTCACACTAATAATCCCTCTCAATGATCACTTCTGCCGCTCTAGAATGTGTGGTGCTGGTTTATCTGGTGTGGTCCGGTAAGTTATTATTGAAAAACATACCTGTACTTTCTTGTACAGTGTGGACCCATCTTTTAAGTAGTGGGGGAGCCCCATCAAAACAACTGCCCTTTGCCTTTGGTTGGAACCCTGTAAAAATAATAAACATACAGATGGGATGTATTAGACCAGAAATCAGAATATAATTCTAAGTGATGTTATATATTCTACTTAAGTCTTCATACTTGTTTCAGTTCAGAAATAGTCAATATGTTCGGAAAAGATGGCTATTGGACTAAAATTAAATAAATAACTTTTCATTATAGAAGTATGCCAAAAGTTCTAGCTCAAAATGTGAGTCTACAAGAGGTTTTGAAACTATTGCTCTATGATCTGTAACACATGGGAAGGTTATGGACTAGATAGATAAGAAAAATGGATTAGGTAGATTTAATTGGCTTTGTGTGAACAGACTTATATCAACCAACGGACATCAATGTCCAGAGTCCTCAAAAGGCTGTTCAGCTCCACCAGACCCATCCTGGCCCTGTACACCCCAAGGAACCTCAGTAGATACTTGTCAAGGCCAGCGAAGAGGGAGTCTTTCAGGTCAACAGACGTAAGGCGAGCAAACTCTGCTTCAATCTGGTAGGCAGAAAAAAGCAAAGGAACACAAGCGGTTGGCTGTAAACTCAATTACTTTACTGTTGTTGCAGAATTATTTTTTTTTTAATCAATGCATTCTTTATACCAAATTATTCATGACTGATATTAACCATTCTTAAATAAATTATTTAGCAAATCTTAAGCAATTTCAAATCTGATCCACCTAACCGCATCTGAAATAGAAAAATACTTTTACCTGACGTTCAGAGAACAGTGCCGGCCATCTTTCTCTGACATCCGCCACAGGTGGCTCATCCTCCACAATTGTTTTTCTCCGTAAAGAAAAAGTGCTGGTCATCAATCCTTTTATTTTCTGCCAATCAATTTTCCTTTTCTTCATTTCGGTGACCATCTCGGTTCTTTCCTCTTCGAGGGAACGTTGTGTTTTTCCCTCTGGGATGTCTGGCAGGAAATTGACTTCAGATTTTCTGGCCCTCTTAAGTTTTCCTTTCCCAGGTGTACCTGAAGAGCGCGAGTTGATGTTGAGCTCTGGGCATCCAGCCAATCGTAGCTTCTGTCTGAAGTTTCCCATTTTGAACTTCAAGCTAAATTTCCAACAGTACCAACCGCTGACAGATCCTGGTTCCCTCAGACAGGGATGTTTGTCGACGAGAGCTTGTGACACCAAGTCATAATCTTCACGTGTTGGGTATGCGTTGTGGACATAGATGGCTTCTGCTATTTTATCCAAAATGTCTGATTTTGTGTCTTTGGACACATCAAGAAGGGTTCCATCTTCATGGAAGGCTTCATTTCCTTTCTTCAACTTAAGTTCCACATCATACGAAAAAGTAGGGATGTCAAATGGCTGTGGCAGCTGACGGGTATGACTGGCAGAGGGGCTTCCCTCAGCGGATGTGGATAGGCTTGCCGTGTCTAAGGTTGAGTCTGTATGATAGGATTCAAGATTCTTGCTGTATACTTTCAAAGTCACTTTGTCCTTAGGCAGCTCTGACATGCTACTCAAGTTGCAAAGCTCATTATCGAACTCTGGATCTTGGAACTGCACCACCAAGTCACCTTCCAATCCAAGCTTGTTCTTCAGCATCAAGTGAAGGCCATCAACAGTCTCTGGCATGCTGTCAATTGTTATCCTCCGGATGTCGTCTTGGCTAAGGATGACGCGCAGCAACATGGTGAATCCCAACTAATAAAAAATAGAAATTATGTTACAAAAATGGTTGTGTCATGATCAAATATCATAAATTGGCCTATGGATATCATACGAGTAACTTCAAGGTGAAATAAAATGTTAAATTTGTGTTCTGCCAGACTATAAATTGAATGCCTTAATTAAACCCTATGAAATACCTGAAAATTGGTTTTCAAATTTTGTATATTTTGGCAGTAAAGCTTAAGGTAGAGTCAGCGATTCGGGGGAGAATGCTTATCATAATCAGTGAATTTCTCCTCACGATCTGCTACCTGTCCGTACTCTGTGCTGCAAAAAAATGCAGTGGGAATACAAAGCCTAGGCTCTATAAAGTGGCATGTTGCTAGCTATGGTGGCCCCTTTGTTTACATTACAGTTTACAGAACCTAGGCTGTGTATTACCATTGGATTTTACTATTGCTCACAAAGTACTGACATGTAGTAGATCATGAGTAGATATTCACTGACAAAACAACAACAAGGGTCAGGGTTAGTGTACAATTACAAGGATTCACATGACAATCAGCAAAATTATCACCTCAGTGCAGTAGGGATGCCTTCGGAGAAATCAGGTGTCTTCCTTGCACGGTGTAGGCTGACAGAGGGGCGTAGTGGTTCAGCTCTGCAGGTTCGACCACAACCAGTTGGAGATCATCAGCGCTGCAAACTTCAAAACATCTGAAGTGGTCCAGGTACCAGGCAGAGAAAGGTTGAAGAATAAAGAATGCCTTGTTGTCCACTACCACAATGTACAGAATTTGACAGAAATCAGGAAGTCCGCTTGTGCTTCCAAATGATACGTACATTCCCTTTACATATTTTGTCCCATGTATAAAGGCTGTTGTTGCAAGTGATGCACTGGTCAGATGACTGAATTTGTGCTGAATAGCTTGTCTGACTGAGGTTGACAGATTTTCAAGGGAACTGTATGTTGCTCTTTCTACTTCCACTGCTGGCTTGAACAGGCACGGCATGTCAAAAAAGTATGACAACATAAGTTGGTGTCTGTTGGCCAAGGATAAAACAATGTTCTTGAAGTTATTTAGATCACGGACCGCTTTCTTGAAAAAGCTATGTTTAGCTTCAAAGCGAAATGTCCAGAAGTCAACCACAGGTCCAAAGCATCGAATTAGACAGGGATAATGTTCAAGGAAATGATGTTTGGGTTTGAGTTTTACATCAGGAAACACTTCTATTAAAAGTGTCCTATGTTCAAAGATCTTTGCTTCCAAGTAAGAGAGGCTTTCTTCTGTGAAAGTGGACGATACCAAGATTTCAACAATGTCTTTCAGTTCGAGAATCACAGACCAAGCGTTATCATTTTCAGGAACAACATCACCAATAATTAATGGCAACAACCTTAACAGAGTCCAATTCTCATGGCCATTCCCTCCTATTGTTCCAACCAAATGAAAATTTACTGGAATTTTCTGAGGGCAATTGGTTTTGTCTGAGAACTTATAAGGAAAGTGCTGTATGGCAGTATTTAAATTATCTACAGTGAAATATTTCTTATCAATTAATTTTTTCAAACACAAACACAGCTCAAAGGGTACAATGCCTTCCAACAGGTCGTGCAAAAAGTCAGGTGGAAACCCTGTGATGCAATGAAAGTACTGTAGCTCATTTAGAACACAGTCCCTTTTTACCCCATTCACACTTTTCAAAGTCACATTTTCTTTAAGCTCAGAGAGGTCTAGGTTATGCGACTCTCTTGTTCTCAATACAAATGCACCACTTCTTACAGAACAAGTTTGAATATCTTTACGACTTGCAAGGCAAAATCTGCAAAACTTGTCCACATTAAATGATTCTTGAAAGCCAGCAAAAGAATGTGCCCCCAAATTATCTGATGAAATGTATAGTACTGTGCCTCTGACACTAGTTCCCAATCTGTTGATGTAAATTCCTTGATTTTCAAGCAATTTTAGGTCTCTTAGTAATGGTTGAACAATTGGACTGTAACCAAATGTTTTAACATCTTGACTTTTGCATAGGGCAGCCAGATATATAGTAGATAATGATGATCTGTCTCTTACAGGTAAATTAGCAATTATCCAATAGATGGCACACAATTTATGTTTTTTTCTTGATGTCCCTAAAGGATTACAGACTTCGAAATCATCAATATACAAGGCCAGAGAAATACTCAGATCTTCACCAGAAATAAGTGGATTTTCTTTACAGTATGATGCATCAGAAAATGATGTATAATGGCCAGATTGTGATTTTTGGCTTTCTTCTAAAACTCTGTCAAGTACATCACCCCTATTTAACAATACTTGAAGAACACCCAAGATTGACACATAAACAAATGTTCGTTTTGATGACAAATCTAAAACGAATTCAACTGGGTTAATAACACTGAAGTTTTCTTTGAAAAATGATAACCTTCTTTTGTCAGTTCCCAAAGACCCACCTTCAGAAAGACAGCTAAAATGATTAGCCTGGCACAAAGTATCTTTAACTATATTTAAAGTGTTTTCATCAATGGTACAACCATGCTGCCTCAATGCTTTATCAAGAGTGTTTTTGTTTAGCTCACCAACTAAAACACCAATATCCCTCAATTCTGTAACTATTTGCTGAACCGCTGTCTTTGAGACATGCAAAACTGCTTGCAATCGCAGAAATAAAGATGCAAGTCTTGCCTGAACTGTATCAGTGTTAACCTCCTGCTCGGTTATATTCTCACCCCCAGAAAATTCAGCGTCACTGATATCTGACTGCACTTGATCAACCAGGTGCTCCTCATTTACATTTGTTTGAATAACAAGCTCAGATTTCAAGTCTTGCAGTGTGACATTGTTATGAAAACGACTTTTGTGTGAAGTAAAGGTAGAGTAAACACTTGATTTGAAAGAACAATGATTTAAGGGGCAGGTAACAGTCTCTTTGCTTTTAAGATGTTTCCCAAGATGAGAGAAATACTGTTTTATAGTCACTGGATCATTGAAATTGCATAACTGACAGTTAATTTTAAAGTTTAAATGTCCAATAGGTCCATGCTGTGAAACTCCATGTTGTCTCAAGTGGTTTTTCAGAGATTGTTGTGATCGGAAAACTAGATGACAGTCACTGTAGATACAGGGCAATGGACAGTTTCTTCCAAAATGTCCATGGACAGCTCTATAATGTTCAATTATTCTTCTACGATTTTCTGAGAAGTAGGTACAATACTTACAAATCCACCGCATTTCCGTTTGCATTCAAAACATGTAGACCTGGAAAAAGAAAGAAAAGATAATTAGGAAAGATATTTGACTTTAATAAGCATTTTATATATTTCTCAAAGAAATTTACAAAATAAAAAACCTACATTTGCATTTTCAGCATGTAAAACTGGAAACAGAAGGGAGAAAAAAGGAGAATTAGGACAGATATGTGACTTGGTAGTTAAATAACCATTTCCTATTTACATACAACAGTACACATATCTCTATAATAAGTCTAAAAGTTCAGTGTAAAAGACAGTTAAGCTGATATTTATTTATTTGTATTTATTTATTTGTTAATGATTCTTAAAATGCCAGGGCAATTCATAACAAATATAGCACTTTCTCATTTCTATTCAAAGGGGCATCTTAAAGCATGACACGTGCACCGGTCTTGTAAACGGCAAAGTTCCATTTACAATACTTTAAATCTATTGGGAGCTATTGAAGACCGCTGAATAACGTTATGGTCCAATTCAACCTTGTCATGCGTGTGCGCGCGCGCACAGGTCCGCGGCCAGCCAAGAATAAATACAACACCACAGAAGCCTGAACAGCAGCCAATATCAGCAGCCCTGTTTGTAGATGTGCCCGTGACGTTCACAGCAGACTATGGCCGTCCAGCAGTGGTTTAAATTAAATAATAAAAAATAAAAAACAGACGCCAAGTCTGCCGTACTTTTACTGTGACCGCAAGATTAAAACCCCATGAAAATTGGATTAATAAAAACACGTGATTAAGGTTATTGCATAGCCTATTCATTCAAACAGGTAGCAAGGAAAAGCTCTCGTTTAGTTCACAAATGGCACTAGGAAATTGACTATTTTAAAAATTAAAATATGATGCGGTTGTTACTAACTCATGATTAAAATCAGCTCTGGCATCGCAGACTGGAGCGGAGACGTTGTTTCTGGTGTTTGAACTAACACGAGGGCGCTGTGTGTAGGCCACATTCCGGCAGCCAGTTTAACGGTGCCGCCTCGTGTAAAACGCTACCGCCTCGTGTAAAACGCTACCTGTTGAAATTTTTTAATTCGTTTTCTGCCACCAGTGACAATGAAAAGTACAACTTTCGATGTAAATTAATGTCATTACACTCGATATTTACTGTGCTGTCGAACATATATGTTTAAGTAGGCTAGCTAGTAAGCTAAGTGGTTAAGAAAAACTCTGCTCAGTGTAAAGCTTGCATTTTTTTCAGTTAAGTTTACAATTAACGAGTATCACGCAATACCAAACACATTAAATGTTTCAGAAGTATTACATGTATGTTTATAAGAATTTGCACTCACCTTCTGTCGAGTAAAAGAGTCCGCTCCGGTATCTCCTTTTCACTGCGCAGAAAGATGGCGGCAGTGCCTTCCCGTTCCCGGTGGATTCAAAGTCACGCAGGCACGCAAGTCGTACCACGTGACTCTCAGCGTACAACGTGATGACGCATAAACGACCAATTTTAGCCTGGTTTTTTAACTCAACTAGGTCTTTCTAGCTAACATAACATTGATTTTCAATTTGGTTAACTTCCATGTAGTTGAGGCGCTGTTAATTGCTTATTTGAAGTTATATCAACTTTCTACACACACCCATGTCATATTGACAAGAAAACATTTGTTAAGATAACAAAAAAGCGAAATCCGGGTTTACAGTGTAACTACTTCAGCTTACTTTCAGCTAGAGACACCATTCAACCTTTAAAATGTTCACAAGACATTCAGCTATTCCCAAATGATTCAGCTTTTTCAAATGTTAAGCCAATTTTGAATTATGACAGTTTGAAATACATTAAAATGTTTGCTCCTTGATTTTTATGAATGAGCAGCAAGCAGAGTGCTGCTCTTTTTCTGATATTCAACTAATTTGTCAAACAAATTCCTCTAACGTTCATATAGTTTAACTTACAGAAACAAGTTATACCTTAAAATGTATTTCTCACTTTTATACTTTTTAAAATATTAAGGTTTTTGTGCAAATTATTCTCCCTTTAAAAGTAATGGTAAATCCTTTCAAATCATTGTTGGAATGCTACTCCAGCCTCTTTCAAAAATACCTTTCGGTTTCTTTGAAGCTTCAGCTTATAACTTTCTACTAAATTTTCACTATTTTCAGCTTTTTTTAGCATGGTCAGCTATCCCCATTCAGGTTTTCAGCATTCTCACTGCTGTTTCGCAGGAACAGCCGTTTCTAGTTGTGAGAATGCTGTTAAGCATTCTCACTATTGTTTTCCTGTTTCTCTTTATTGTTGGAATTCTGCTTCAGCATTCCAAGTATTGTTCTTTGAATCTTTATTCAACTTATTATTGTTGGAATGCTGCTTCAGCATTCCAAGTATTGTTCTTTGAATCTTTATTCAACTTATTTTTGTTATTATTATTTATCTTCTATTTCTTCCGTGGCACCTTTCAGCGCCTTCAAATCTTCAGCTATTAAAACCGTTCAGCTATCAAAAAATTCAGCAGTTTCAGGCCATGGGTGCTATGACTTTTCAGCTTTGTACCTCTTATGCTTGAATTAATATAAATCAATATTCATAATATTTTTAACATGGGTTTCCAATGGAGTTTTCTTTCAAATCCTCTCAAACTTCTTTAAACTTCTTCAACTTCCAAATCCTTCTTCTTCCTCAATCTTTCAGCTAGAGCCACCATTTAAACTTTAAAATGTTGACAAAACCCTAAACTATTTTTAAATAATTCAGCTTTTTGATATCTATTCAACTTTTTTCAATATCACTGATTATGTTTCATGACTTTTTCAAGCCGTTTCTGAGATTTACATGGGTGTTTACGTGAAACCCTAGAGTGCAGACTGAAACGCTTAGAGTGGAGGGCAGCTTCGGATGTCATTGAAAAAATATTTCTAGTTATTGTTGGAATGCTGCTTCAGCATTCCAAGTATTGTTCTTTGAATCTTTATTGTGAGAATGCTGTTAAGCATTCTCACTATTGTTTTCCTGTTTCTCTTTATTATTGTGAGAATGCTGTTAAGCATTCTCACTATTGTTTTCCTGTTTCTCTTTATTGTGAGAATGCTGTTAAGCATTCTCACTATTGCTTTTCAACTTCTCAGTTCTTCCGCCGTTTTTTGGCCTTTAACTCGTTCTGCATACTTTAACCGATTCCTACAACTTTTGTATCAAAACGTTCAGCTCCTTCAGGAGATGATGGCTATGACTTTTGGTATTTCTCACTTTTATACTTTTTAAGACATTAAGGTTTTTGTGCAAATTATTCTCCCATTAAAAGTAATGGTAAATCCTTTCAAATCATTAAAAAGCTTCCTCCACTTTCAAACGTAACTACTTCAGCTTACTTTCAGCTAGAGACACCATTCAACCTTTAAAATGTTCACAAGACATTCAGCTATTCCCAAATGATTCAGCTTTTTCAAATGTTCAGCCAATTTTGAATTATAACAGTTTGAAATACATTAAAATGTTTGCTCCTTCTTGATTTTTATGAATGAGCAGCAAGCAGAGTGGCACACTCTGCTGGCTGCTCTTTTTCTGATATTCAACTAATTTGTCAAACAAATTCCTCTAACGTTCATATAGTTTAACTTACAGAAACAAGTTATACCTTAAAATGTAGGAAAAATTGTCCTCTTTCAGCCAATGTAACTACTAAAGAGCTCACATTTACAGACTTTCAGCTATGAGCCTTGAAGCGAGAGCAGCCTTTCAAATTCTCTCACTAACTTCAATGGAGAGGTGAGTAAAATCAGTCAGAGAAAGCAAGAAGGAACAAGATTTTGAAACTGCCGATAGAGTCGTATTTCTGACCGCACAGACATATAAAGGACATCACTGGTTTCGGCAGAGTCTTGGGTCTCGGAAAATATCCTTATATTTTGGATTGGACGTATAGTTTTGCGTCTAGGTCAACTTGTTTGAGGTGTGGATGCTAGGTAAATGTTCGTTTTTCTCTCTGCCTAGCTCGTTAGCTATCACAGCTGCGCCATCACCGTGGCAACCAAACAAACAAGCACCAGGAAAGCAAAAGGAACACGTTTTTGAAACTGCAGGTAGAGTCGTATTTCTGACTGCACAGACATATAAAGAATATCTCTGGTTTCGGCAGAGTCTTGGGTCTCGGAAAATATCCTTATATTTTGGATTGGACGTACAGTTTTGCGTCTAGGTTATCTTGTTTGAGGTGTGGATTCTAGCTGCATTTCTCTTATTCTCTGCCCTCAGCGCGTTAGCAATCATAGCTGCACCATCACCGTAACGACAGACACGCACCACTCAGTCTCTCACACAGGTGATTGGACCATGAGAAACACGATTACTAGCAATTGTCGGTTTATGCCAATAATACGATTACTCCGTTTACATGTGTAATTAGTTATGCGATTACTCAATAAACACGTCTACATGATTCTTTTTTATTAATCGTTGTATGCTCCACGGACAAAACTTGCACCATCATCCTTCTGCAACAAAGTGTCGCCGTGTCTTCCTGTATCGGCTCTACTGCTGTATGTTTCATTCCATCAACACATTGAATCCTACTAAGAAAGCCGAGTAAACGCACTCAAAGGTAGGCTACATCTGCTACTGCTATTACTATCCCAACTATAATTTCAGCTGTTAAAACGATAATATTCTTGTTCCGACTAGCTAGCCTACTTCTTCTGTTTAACAGTTCAGCTTTCAGCTTGTCCCGCATTGTAGGCTATTTTAGCTCTTAGCTTTGTTAAGATGATGCAGTTCAGCTTCCACACTGCCTCTTGTGTCACTCACACATTTTTGAAATTCATTTCAGCTTGCGGGTATTTTCTCATTTCTCACTTTTATACTTTTTAAAATATAAAGGTTTTTGTGCAAATTATTCTCCCTTTAAAAGTAATGGTAAATCCTTTCAAATCATTGTTGGAATGCTGCTCCAGCCCCTTTCAAAAATACCTTTCGGTTGCTTTGAAGCTTCAGCTTATAACTTTCTACTAAATTTTCACTATTTTCAGCTTTTTTAGCATGGTCAGCTATCCCCATTCAGGTTTTCAGCATTCTCACTGCTGTTTCGCAGGAACAGCCTTTTCTAGTTGTGAGAATGCTGTTAAGCATTCTCACTATTGCTTTTCAACTTCTCAGTTCTTTCGCCGTTTTTTGGCCTTTAACTCGTTCTGCATACTTTAACCGATTCCTACAACTTTTGTATCAAAACGTTCAGCTCCTTCAGGAGATGATGGCTATGACTTTTGGTATTTCTCACTTTTATACTTTTTAAGACATTAAGGTTTTTGTGCAAATTATTCTCCCATTAAAAGTAATGGTAAATCCTTTCAAATCATTAAAAAGCTTCCTCCTCTTTCAAACGTAACTACTTCAGCTTACTTTCAGCTAGAGACACCATTCAACCTTTAAAATGTTCACAAGACATTCAGCTATTCCCAAATGATTCAGCTTTTTCAAATGTTCAGCCAATTTTGAATTATGACAGTTTGAAATACATTAAAATGTTTGCTCCTTCTTGATTTTTATGAATGAGCACACTCTGCTTGCTGCTCTTTTTCTGATATTCAACTAATTTGTCAAACAAATTCCTCTAACGTTCATATAGTTTAACTTACAAAAACAAGTTATACCTTAAAATGTAGGAAAAATTGTCCTCTTTCAGCCAATGTAACTACTAAAGAGCTCACATTTACAGATTTTCAGCTATGAGCCTTGAAGCGAGAGCAGCCTTTCAAATTCTCTCACTAACTTCAATGGAGAGGTGAGTAAAATCAGTCAGAGAAAGCAAGAAGGAACAAGATTTTGAAACTGCCGATAGAGTCGTATTTCTGACCGCACAGACATATAAAGGACATCTCTGGTTTCGGCAGAGTCTTGGGTCTCGGAAAATATCCTTATATTTTGGATTGGACGTATAGTTTTGCGTCTAGGTCAACTTGTTTGAGGTGTGGATGCTAGGTAAATGTTCGTTTTTCTCTCTGCCTAGCTCGTTAGCTATCACAGCTGCGCCATCACCGTGGCAACCAAACAAACAAGCACCAGGAAAGCAAAAGGAACACGTTTTTGAAACTGCAGGTAGAGTCGTATTTCTGACTGCACAGACATATAAAGAATATCTCTGGTTTCGGCAGAGTCTTGGGTCTCGGAAAATATCCTTATATTTTGGATTGGACGTATAGTTTTGCGTCTAGGTCAACTTGTTTGAGGTGTGGATGCTAGGTAAATGTTCGTTTTTCTCTCTGCCTAGCTCGTTAGCTATCACAGCTGCGCCATCACCGTGGCAACCAAACAAACAAGCACCAGGAAAGCAAAAGGAACACGTTTTTGAAACTGCAGGTAGAGTCGTATTTCTGACTGCACAGACATATAAAGAATATCTCTGGTTTCGGCAGAGTCTTGGGTCTCGGAAAATATCCTTATATTTTGGATTGGACGTACAGTTTTGCGTCTAGGTTATCTTGTTTGAGGTGTGGATTCTAGCTACATTTCTCTTATTCTCTGCCCTCAGCGCGTTAGCAATCATAGCTGCTCCATCGCCGTGGCAACCAAACAAACACGCACCAGGAAAGCAGAAGGAACACTAATAAAACACAATAATACGATTACTCCGTTTACATGTGTAATTAGTTATGCGATTAGTCAATAAACGCGTCTACATGATTCTTTTTTATTAATCGTTGTATGCTCCACGGACAAAACTTGCACCATCATCCTTCTGCAACAAAGTGTCGCCGTGTCTTCCTGTATCGGCCCTACTGCTGTATGTTTCATTCCATCAACACATTGAATCCTACTAAGAAAGCCGAGTAAACGCACTCAATGGTAGGCTACATCTGCTACTGCTATTACTATCCCAACTATAATTTAATCTGTTAAAACGATAATATTCTTGTTACGACTAGCTAGCCTACTTCTTCTTCTGTTTAACAGTTCAGCTTTCAGCTTCTCCCACATTGTAGGCTATTTTAGCTCTTAGCTTTGTTAAGATGATGCAGTTCAGCTTCCACACTGCCTCTTTTGTGTGACTCACACATTTTTGAAATTCATTTCAGCTTGCGGGTATTTTCTCATTTCTCACTTTTATACTTTTTAAAATATTAAGGTTTTTGTGCAAATTATTCTCCCTTTAAAAGTAATGGTAAATCCTTTCAAATCATTGTTGGAATGCTGCTCCAGTCCCTTTCAAAAATACCTTTCGGTTGCTTTGAAGCTTCAGCTTATAACTTTCTACTAAATTTTCACTATTTTCAGCTTTTTTAGCATGGTCAGCTATCCCCATTCAGGTTTTCAGCATTCTCACTGCTGTTTCGCAGGAACAGCCGTTTCTAGTTGTGAGAATGCTGTTAAGCATTCTCACTATTGTTTTCCTGTTTCTCTTTATTATTATTATTATTGTGAGAATGCTGTTAAGCATTCTCACTATTGTTTTCCTGTTTCTCTTTATTATTATTATATCAACTTCTTAGTTCTTCCGCCGTTTTTTGGCCTTTAACTCGTTCTGCATACTTTCACCGATTCCTACAATTTAGGTATCAAAACGTTCAGCTCCTTCAGGAGATGATGGCTATGACTTTTGGTATTTCTCACTTTTATACTTTTTAAGACATTAAGGTTTTTGTGCAAATTATTCTCCCATTAAAAGTAATGGTAAATCCTTTCAAATCATTAAAAAGCTTCCTCCTCTTTCAAACATAACTACTTCAGCATACTTTCAGCTAGAGACACCATTCAACCTTTAAAATGTTCACAAGACATTCAGCTATTCCCAAATGATTCAGCTTTTTCAAATGTTCAGCCAATTTTGAATTATGAAAGTTTGAAATACATTAAAATGTTTGCTCCTTCTTGATTTTTATGAATGAGCAGCAAGCAGAGTGTGCCACTCTGCTTGCTGCTCTTTTTCTGATATTCAACTAATTTGTCAAACAAATTCCTCTAACGTTCATATAGTTTAACTTACAGAAACAAGTTATACCTTAAAATGTAGGAAAAATTGTCCTCTTTCAGCCAATGTAACTACTAAAGAGCTCACATTTACAGATTTTCAGCTATGAGCCTTGAAGCGAGAGCAGCCTTTCAAATTCTCTCACTAACTTCAATGGAGAGGTGAGTAAAATCAGTCAGAGAAAGCAAGAAGGAACAAGATTTTGAAACTGCCGATAGAGTCGTATTTCTGACCGCACAGACATATAAAGGACATCACTGGTTTCGGCAGAGTCTTGGGTCTCGGAAAATATCCTTATATTTTGGATTGGACGTATAGTTTTGCGTCTAGGTCAACTTGTTTGAGGTGTGGATGCTAGGTAAATGTTCGTTTTTCTCTCTGCCTAGCTCGTTAGCTATCACAGCTGCGCCATCACCGTGGCAACCAAACAAACAAGCACCAGGAAAGCAAAAGGAACACGTTTTTGAAACTGCAGGTAGAGTCGTATTTCTGACTGCACAGACATATAAAGAATATCTCTGGTTTCGGCAGAGTCTTGGGTCTCGGAAAATATCCTTATATTTTGGATTGGATGTACAGTTTTGCGTCTAGGTTATCTTGTTTGAGGTGTGGATTCTAGCTACATTTCTCTTATTCTCTGCCCTCAGCGCGTTAGCAATCATAGCTGCACCATCACTGTAACAGACACGCACCACTCAGTCTCTCACACAGGTGATTGGTACGTTTACTTGACCATGAGAAACACGATTACTAGCAATTGTCAGTTTATGCCAATAATACGATTACTCCGTTTACATGTGTAATTAGTTATGCGATCACTCAATGATTCTTTTTTATTAATCGTTGTATGCTCCACGGACAAAACTTGCACCATCATCCTTCTGCAACAAAGTGTCGCCGTGTCTTCCTGTATCGGCTCTACTGCTGTATGTTTCATTCCATCAACACATTGAATCCTACTAAGAAAGCCGAGTAAACACACTCAATGGTAGGCTACATCTGCTACTGCTATTACTATCCCAACTATAATTTCAGCTGTTAAAACGATAATATTCTTGTTCCGACTAGCTAGCCTACTTCTTCTGTTTAACAGTTCAGCTTTCAGCTTCTCCCGCATTGTAGGCTATTTTAGCTCTTAGCTTTGTTAAGATTATGCAGATGATGCAGTTCAGCTTCCACACTGCCTCTTTTGTGTCACTCACACATTTTTGAAATTCATTTCAGCTTGCGGGTATTTTCTCATTTCTCACTTTTATACTTTTTAAAATATAAAGGTTTTTGTGCAAATTATTCTCCCTTTAAAAGTAATGGTAAATCCTTTCAAATCATTGTTGGAATGCTGCTCCAGCCCCTTTCAAAAATACCTTTCGGTTGCTTTGAAGCTTCAGCTTATAACTTTCTACTAAATTTTCACTATTTTCAGCTTTTTTAGCATGGTCAGCTATCCCCATTCAGGTTTTCAGCATTCTCACTGCTGTTTCGCAGGAACAGCCGTTTCTAGTTGTGAGAATGCTGTTAAGCATTCTCACTATTGTTTTCCTGTTTCTCTTTATTATTATTATTATTGTGAGAATGCTGTTAAGCATTCTCACTATTGTTTTCCTGTTTCTCTTTATTATTATTATTATATCAACTTCTTAGTTCTTCCGCCGTTTTTTGGCCTTTAACTCGTTCTGCATACTTTAACCGATTCCTACAACTTTTGTATCAAAACGTTCAGCTCCTTCAGGAGATGATGGCTATGACTTTTGGTATTTCTCACTTTTATACTTTTTAAGACATTAAGGTTTTTGTGCAAATTATTCTCCCATTAAAAGTAATGGTAAATCCTTTCAAATCATTAAAAAGCTTCCTCCTCTTTCAAACGTAACTACTTCAGCATACTTTCAGCTAGAGACACCATTCAACCTTTAAAATGTTCACAAGACATTCAGCTATTCCCAAATGATTCAGCTTTTTCAAATGTTCAGCCAATTTTGAATTATGACAGTTTGAAATACATTAAAATGTTTGCTCCTTCTTGATTTTTATGAATGAGCAGCAAGCAGAGTGGCACACTCTGCTTGCTGCTCTTTTTCTGATATTCAACTAATTTGTCAAACAAATTCCTCTAACGTTCATATAGTTTAACTTACAGAAACAAGTTATACCTTAAAATGTAGGAAAATTTGTCCTCTTTCAGCCAATGTAACTACTAAAGAGCTCACATTTACAGATTTTCAGCTATGAGCCTTGAAGCGAGAGCAGCCTTTCAAATTCTCTCACTAACTTCAATGGAGAGGTGAGTAAAATCAGTCAGAGAAAGCAAGAAGGAACAAGATTTTGAAACTGCCGATAGAGTCGTATTTCTGACCGCACAGACATATAAAGGACATCTCTGGTTTCGGCAGAGTCTTGGGTCTCGGAAAATATCCTTATATTTTGGATTGGACGTATAGTTTTGCGTCTAGGTCAACTTGTTTGAGGTGTGGATGCTAGGTAAATGTTCGTTTTTCTCTCTGCCTAGCTCGTTAGCTATCACAGCTGCGCCATCACCGTGGCAACCAAACAAACAAGCACCAGGAAAGCAAAAGGAACACGTTTTTGAAACTGCAGGTAGAGTCGTATTTCTGACTGCACAGACATATAAAGAATATCTCTGGTTTCGGCAGAGTCTTGGGTCTCGGAAAATATCCTTATATTTTGGATTGGACGTACAGTTTTGCGTCTAGGTTATCTTGTTTGAGGTGTGGATTCTAGCTACATTTCTCTTATTCTCTGCCCTCAGCGCGTTAGCAATCATAGCTGCTCCATCGCCGTGGCAACCAAACAAACACGCACCAGGAAAGCAGAAGGAACACGTTTTTGAAACTGCAGGTAGAGTCGTATTTCTGACTACACATACATATAAAGAATATCTCTGGTTTCGGCAGAGTCTTGGGTCTCGGAAAATATCATTAGATTTTGGATTGGACGTACAGTTTTGCGTCTAGGTTATCTTGTTTGAGGTGTGGATTCTAGCTACATTTCTCTTATTCTCTGCCCTCAGCGCGTTAGCAATCATAGCTGCACCATCACCGTAACGACAGACACGCACCACTCAGTCTCTCACACAGGTGATTGGTACATTTACTTGACCATGAGAAACACGATTACTAGCAATTGTCGGTTTATACCAATAATACGATTACTCCGTTTACATGTGTAATTAGTTATGCGATTACTCAATAAACGCGTCTACATGATTCTTTTTTATTAATCGTTGTATGCTCCACTGACAAAACTTGCACCATCATCCTTCTGCAACAAAGTGTCGCTGTGTCTTCCTGTATCGGCTCTACTGCTGTATGTTTCATTCCATCAACACATTGAATCCTACTAAGAAAGCCGAGTAAACGCACTCAATGGTAGGCTACATCTGCTACTGCTATTACTATCCCAACTATAATTTCAGCTGTTAAAACGATAATATTCTTGTTCCGACTAGCTAGCCTACTTCTTCTGTTTAACAGTTCAGCTTTCAGCTTCTCCCGCATTGTAGGCTATTTTAGCTCTTAGCTTTGTTAAGATGATGCAGATGATGCAGTTCGGCTTCCACACTGCCTCTTTTGTGTCACTCACACATTTTTGAAATTCATTTCAGCTTGCGGGTATTTTCTCATTTCTCACTTTTATACTTTTTAAAATATAAAGGTTTTTGTGCAAATTATTCTCCCTTTAAAAGTAATGGTAAATCCTTTCAAATCATTGTTGGAATGCTGCTCCAGCCCCTTTCAAAAATACCTTTCGGTTGCTTTGAAGCTTCAGCTTATAACTTTCTACTAAATTTTCACTATTTTCAGCTTTTTTAGCATGGTCAGCTATCCCCATTCAGGTTTTCAGCATTCTCACTGCTGTTTCGCAGGAACAGCCTTTTCTAGTTATATCAACTTCTTAGTTCTTCCGCCGTTTTTTGGCCTTTAACAAGTTCTGTATACTTTCACCGATTCCTACAATTTTTGTATCAAAACGTTCAGCTCCTTCAGGAGATGTTGGCTATGACTTTTGGTATTTCTCACTTTTATACTTTTTAAGACATTAAGGATTTTGTGCAAATAATTCTCCCATTAAAAGTAATGGTAAATCCTTTCAAATCATTAAAAAGCTTCCTCCTCTTTCAAACGTAAGTACTTCAGCATACTTTCAGCTAGAGACACCATTCAACCTTTAAAATGTTCACAAGACATTTAGCTATTCCCAAATGATTCAGCTTTTTCAAATGTTCAGCCAATTTTGAATTATGACAGTTTGAAATACATTAAAATGTTTGCTCCTTCTTGATTTTTATGAATGAGCAGCAAGCAGAGTGGCACACTCTGCTTGCTGCTCTTTTTCTGATATTCAATTAATTTGTCAAACAAATTCCTCTAACGTTCATATAGTTTAACTTACAGAAACAAGTTATACCTTAAAATGTAGGAAAAATTGTCCTCTTTCAGCCAATGTAGCTTCTAAAGAGCTCACATTTACAGATTTTCAGCTATGAGCCTTGAAGCGAGAGCAGCCTTTCAAATTCTCTCACTAACTTCAATGGAGAGGTGGGTAAAATCCGTCAGAGAAAGCAGGAAGGAAGACGATTTCGAAACTGCCGGTAGAGACATATTTCTGACCGCACAGACATATCAAGGACATCTCTAGTTTCGGCAGAGTCTTGGGTCTCGGAAAATATCCTCATTTTATTGATTGGACGTGTAGTTTTGCGTCTAGGTCAACTTGTTTGAGGTGTGGATGCTAGGTAAATATTCGTTTTTCTCTCTGCCTAGCTATCACAGCTGCGCCATCGCCGTGGCAACCAAACAAACACGCACCAGGAAAGCAGAAGGAACACGTTTTTGAAACTGCAGGTAGAGTCGTATTTCTGACTGCACAGACATATAAAGAATATATCTGGTTTCGGCAGTCTTGGGTCTCGGAAAATATCCTTATATTTTGGATTGGACGTACAGTTTTGCGTCTAGGTTATCTTGTTTGAGGTGTGGATTCTAGCTACATTTATCTTATTCTCTGCCCTCAGCGCGTTAGCAATCATAGCTGCACCATCACCGTAACGACAGACACGCACCACTCAGTCTCTCACACAGGTGATTGGTACGTTTACTTGACCATGAGAAACCCGATTACTAGCAATTGTCGGTTTATGCCAATAATACGATTACTCCGTTTACATGTGTAATTAGTTATGCGATTACTCAATAAACGCGTCTACATGATTCTTTTTTATTAATCGTTGTATGCTCCACGGACAAAACTTGCACCATCATCCTTCTGCAACAAAGTGTCGCCGTGTCTTCCTGTATCGGCCCTACTGCTGTATGTTTCATTCCATCAACACATTGAATCCTACTAAGAAAACCGAGTAAACGCACTCAATGCACACATCTGTTACTGCTATTACTATCCCAACTATAATTTCAGCTGTTAAAACGATAATAATCTTGTTACGACTAGCTAGCCTACTTCTTCTGTTTAACAGTTCAGCTTTCAGCTTCTCCCGCATTGTATGCTATTTTAGCTGTTAGCTTTGTTAGATGATGCAGTTCAGCTTCCACACTGCCTCTTTTGTGTGACTCACACATTTTTTAAATTCATTTCAGCTTTCAGCTTGCGGGTATTTTCTAATTTCTCACTTTTATACTTTTTAAAATATTAAGGTTTTTGTGCAAATTATTCTCCCTTTAAAAGTAATGGTAAATCCTTTCAAATCATTGTTGGAATGCTGCTCCAGCCCCTTTCAAAAATACCTTTCGGTTGCTTTGAAGCTTCAGCTCATAACTTTCTACTAAATTTTCACTATTTTCAGCTTTTTTAGCACGGTCAGCTATCCCCATTCAGGTTTTCAGCATTCTCACTGCTGTTTCGCAGGAACAGCCGTTTCTAGTTATTGTTTATTTTCGCCCCCCTAAGGATCAGTCAATATTTGGACTACATGCACAACGGCGGTGTCAAAAGGTTCGTCTTGTTAGCGATTGCGTTGGTTGTATTTTTATTTACGTTCCGTTGCATGGTTTAAGTAGAAATTGCGTTTTTGTGGTGAAAAGTGAAGCTAACGGTGGCTAATTTGCTAGCCACAGTCACTGACGTTACTAACTTCACTAACGTCACGAAAACACGCGTGACTACCTTTGGCAGAACATTCGTTTCGCATCTGTTAACTTGGAGGATTTATTATGACATTACATTACAAGTAAACGATTTGTTGGTGAAATTATCATTACCTGTGGTTTCAAACCAGTGTTGCTCACTGCAACGCTGTAGCTTACGCGAGACACTACAAAAACATCTACAGTACACAGCTGTTTAGGAAATCAAACGGCGACAGAACATGTTCGGCACTCCCCTTACTTAAATCAAAAGTTTCTGACCACTAACCTGAACTTCATTGCCACAGCCTAAACTTTGTCAATCTGTTCATGAAAATAATTAATTTCAGCCTAAACCGTACAACGGAACGTTAAATCGAATTCAACCAACGCAATCGCTACCAAGACCAACACAGCAGTAGTCTAGTACTGTACCGTAGTAGAATTTACCGGGGCAGCTTCTCCACACAGGGCTATATCGCATTTTGCGTTGTTACTGACAATGATCGCTACCAGTGAGCTTTTTATGAATGAGCGATTTTCCACTAAATAAATGTCAAGCTTATTTACGTTTTTGGGGGCATTTTTCAGTTAGCAGATGGTAATGTTTGAATCGCGATTCCATCTTCTACTGCCGGTAACGTCGTAGAATAATCTTCAAAGGGGGTTCTTTATTAATGAATGAATGCAATATGAGTAGGCTAAATGCCTGAAAATATCACGAGAAGAGAAAACTGAAAAGGACGTTTAAATCATAGAGATTAGGTCAATTTTTACACCGGTCTGCCAAATTTATTCGTTGATTCAGCTATGAGGCTGCCTCTTGCAGGGGAAATGAGAAGACGTCATATTTCATTCTACACTTAACTCGTATTTTGAGTTGTAAATGAGCAGCAAAAAAAAGATGCTTTTAAATCTATGTAATCTTTATAAATAATAAGTAGGCCCTATGCATTTTTATATAAAATATACAGAAATATTAGTTGTAAAAATGTAATTAAAAAACGGACCCCTGTGCAACCGACGCAAGCAAGCACACCCTACAATTTCCCCAGAAATTGTACCCTCTCTAGTTTGTGTTGTAGTTCCATAATAGCGGCGGGGAAAGATGCGAGCGAGCAAATCCATTCGGTCCGTTGTGGCAACGTTGACGAATATCCAACAGCTAAAGCCGGAGCAAGAACAAGTTTTGCTGAGTTTTGTTGGTGGCCATGATGTTGTGGCCCTCCTCCCCACGGGGTTCGGGAACAGTTTGATTTTCCAGCTACGGCAGCTAGCTCTGTTACAGTAGTGGTGAAGGAATTGGCTAAGGCGAACGCTAGCGATTGGTTATGGCAGATCAGAGTGGCTCTGGGCAGATCCAATAGTTTTAAACTTCAACAGAGTACCCGCCTACAAGGAAGTCAACGCTTGTCAATGGAGCGAGGCCAGACTCTCTGTACAAATGCAATGTACGAGAGTCTGGTTAGGACCAGGCTAAGACGTAATAGCAGTCACATCGAAATTGCCCGCATAATCATACAGTATGATAAAATATTGGGGAGGACGTGTCCCATAATTATACAGTATGATCAAATATTGTGGGGGGGGGGGGGGACGTGTTATAACTTTAATATTCATAAACTGGTTTCCACAAAGAACTCATTTGAGGCAAAAGCTTCTGAAATGTTGACCATAAGAGTAAAAAAAACACAATTGTTCACTTTTTAGACATTACTTTTGTGATTAGTAATTCATTGGTTATTCTTTCTTAATTGGTCATAGTTCACAAGTAGTTCTCAATGAGGATATATTTATTTAGTAATCATGAAATACCTACCAAGGAACTACCTTTGTTGTAAATTAGCTATTACTTACTGCTTAGTTAATCTTGGTTCCATATTAGTTAATAGTATTAAATTCGGTGTTAATGTAGAACTACCTATTATTTCCTGCATAGCTACTCATTAGCAACGGACCATTATTCTAAAGTGTTACCTCATCTTTTATTCAGGCTAATAAGTTGAGAACCTGTTTTCCTGCCTCTTGAACAGTCTGTTAACTTCTCCCTCTTGAATAGAGAGTCGTCTCTGTGGTGGTGGGGCACCCTTATTCTAAAGTGTTACCAAAGAGGATGATGAACAGATTGAAGATGGCGTCTATCTATTTTAGGCACTGATGCTGAACTCCATATAGCCTACCATGTATACAGATGTGAAAGGAATTTAAAGGACACATAAAATGACTAATGGCTTCCCTGAAGTGGGATAGAAAAACAAACACAGAAAAAATCCTTGTCATCAGAATCAGAATAACCTTTATTCGCCAAGTGTGTTTCCACAAACTGGAAAGGGAATTCACTGTGGCAGAAAGATGCATAAGACAAATATATAAGAATCTTAAATAAACTCCTTAAAAAAAGTTTGGAAACGTTATTTCGGTCGATTATTCCTGCCCTTCAGTAATACCAATTGGTATTGTATTTTATATCGTTGGAAAGCCTGATAAGTCACCTTTACAACGAGGTACAACTTGTAAGGATCGTGCAACACAGCTAACCGTGTGGGTATCGGCCCCAAAAAATGTGCCAAAATCCCCTGCAATATTCTTCTGTTGGTATTCACTCTCGTTTTGAGCTTCAAGTGGGATCAGCTTGGGCCTGCTGTACGTGCCAGAGTGACCAACGCAAACATGTTGGCTGACTTGAGACAAATCCTGGTTGAGGAATGGGATGCCATCCCACAGCAGTGTGTGACCAGGCTGGTGACCAGCATGAGGAGGAGGTGCCAAGCTGTTGTGGCTGCTATGGATCTTCCACACGCTACTGAGGTCCCTGACAGTGTAAAATTAATAAAGTGTAAAAATGGCCAATATGTGTTGTTTTTTCCTTATTACTGTGAGAGTGTGCAAATCATCCAATCCACCAAGCAACTCAAAACGATAGTGAATACCAACAGAAGAATACTGCAGGGGATTTGGGGGATTTTTTTGGGGCCGCTACCCACACGGTTAGCTGTGTTGCTAGTTCCACGATCGCACGATCCTTACAAGATGTACCTCGATGTAAAGCTTCGAGGCTTGCCAACAATGTCAAATACAATACCAATTGGTATTATTGAAGGGGAGGAATAATCGACCGAAATAACGTTTCCGAACTTTTTTGGAGGAGTTTATAAAAAGTAGAACATGTACAACAGACAGTGCAGTGCGTTCACACTGCAGCGGAGCGGGCGGCGTGGGGCGTCGGCTTCCAATTCATTTTTTAATGAAACCAGGCGTTGACCCTCGCGTAGGGCATTGTGGGAAGGCGAGCAGAGCGGAGCGTTGCAAGTTTGATTTTCTCAACTTTATGTAAATGAGGAGCGTGAAAACGCTAGCGTTGGCCAATCGGATTGGTTTCTTGTTTCTTGTAATGTAGCAACCGTTGGTCATGATAAACATTTCTAGGTTTTACAATTTCAAGATGGAGGAGAAACTTTTCGTATGTGTCTGCACACCCAGTTCTGTTCAGAACAAAGTTACTAATGTGACGAGCCTGAATTTAAAGATTACATTAAACTAATAATGCATGGTTGCCGATGTCGTCAGTGTTCCTAGTGTGTTTTTATAGCCTACTTTTAAATTCAGTCTCGTCACATTACGTGACTGTTCTGTGCCACTGCTAGCTCGCGAGCCCAGCCTACAAACGACTGGTTGAGTGACCGGTGGCGTAACATGTATTCTACTGTAATCTTGCACTTACATAAATGTTGTGTAAAAGTGGTATTTTGATCGATATTGTGAGTACATGAACCCAAATCTGCTTGGCCATGACTACAACAGTGACCTTAGAGAACTACAACTCTGTATTAACTTGTCTAACACGCCCCCGAGCGTGGTGTATTGTGGGAAGGCAAGCGATGCAGAGCGTTAAAAAACGTTGCAGTGTGAACGCAGCGTAAGAATGTAGGCCTAGTTATGAAGCCATCAAGTCCTAATCTTTAGCCTTCAGTTTAGCCCTCGTTGGGATTGTCACCTTCTGTATTTGAATTCTAAGAAAGTTATGGCCACGTTCTGCTGCCCTGAACAGCGCCTGACACACACATGATGAACGAGGCGATGTATCTGTCACCGTGGCGACTGTAGTGTGACGACTAGGTTGACCGAACAGGGTCACGTTACAGCATGACCATACTGGCAGAATGTATGTCTTGTTCTGTCTTCCACTGTAATATTTCTTTTGTTGCTTTAACCCACTATTCCCTTTCGATGACTTTTGTAGCCTACAGTATTAGGGCCACGAAAAAAGAGTAGGGTGAATTCAGGTAATGTTGGACAATTTTTGGTAGATGCTCAAATAGACTTACAAAGAATCTCACTCCAGTGATGTTTGTATAAATAACTTTAGCCCTTACTCAAATGTTTATGTTGGAATTAAATGGGAATATACTATATTTTAGAAGCTACACACCTTCAAACATACCATGACCCCCTCTCTCACCCACGCAGAATTTTCAGTTTGTGTGGGACAGCTTGTTTGGTTAAAAAAAAAAAAAAAAGTTTATCCTCATTGTTATCCTACGTTTTTTTTTAAATCAAAACAAAGCATTATTTTTGGGTGTGTTTCAAACAATGGTTAAACCACTTCATCATGATCCAGTAGTAGGCTACAAGTTGTTACCTAATTTAAATTAAATTGACATTGGGGGTCGGTTTGAATCGTTTGGAATAGAAACTAAAACTTAGCTACACCAGCTTTATACTAAATTAGTCTATAGAGAACAAGTACAAGAAGGGGATGTCCATAACGGTGTGTCAGGATAGGCCAATTAGGCTATCAAAGTAGCCGTCTGCGTAGTAAGGATGGCTCAAGTTGGTACAAGTCGTGACATTTAATTCAGTGACGAACGTGAAGATTTTGACGTGGTCACCATCGTGACTAATTTGGAACGGATTTGGCACGGTGCGCACGAGGTCGCGGGTATAAAAGCAGCGCGCAATCCAGGAATATGACCAAACTACTTGACTTTTGCGTTGTAGGACCATACTGCTCCCAGACACCTCTCAGCAACAAAAAAAACCCCGTAGTTTTCAATGGAATACCAGAAAGCATCCGAGACGAACGTCAACGGAAGCGGAAAGCTGGGGACTGAGTTTCACTGCAGGAACGGTCGCAACGAGCACAGTGTCGAAGCCAAGAAGGCTCTTGTGCAGAGCAAGAATGAAACGTCACACAGAGAAGCTGAAGACGAATCTCGGTTACAGGCGATTGAGGCCGCCTACACAACTATCTTGCGGGGTCTTGGGGAGAACACTGACCGTCAGGGGCTCCTGCGCACACCTTTACGCGCCGCCAAAGCCATGCAGTTCCTCACCAAGGGCTACCACGAGACAATTTATGGTGAGTTCGAATACAATACCTTGACCAGCGGTGTTTGTTTACCAAGTTGTTTCTTTTTTTCTTCTTTTACTTCAATATGTCAGCAGTGTCTGTAGACATTCATCATCCGGTCCCCATATAACCGTGCGCACCATATGCATATAGTGGTTTATAAATACGTACACACATACACACTTCACAGACCTTGTTGCCACGTGCAGCTAAAGAAGAATGTCATTAATGGGAGCTGTTTATGGTATAAACCGCACAGGGATAATCTGCCCATTCAACAGCTCATTCTACAATTAATCATTAAAAGTGTGTGTGCGTTATAACATTGTAAGCTCCTTTTTTTTCTTCAGTGTTGTAAGACAGTTTTATTGCCTAAGTTTTGTTCCTGTGGTCTTTTATCAAGTGGCAAGGCAGACCAGGAAAACCCTGAGCACTAAATAAGATTCAGACTACACTTTTCCTAACCTCCTTGTAGCATAGTAAACATAGTTCCATGTTGTGTGTACACAGACATCCTGAATGATGCCATATTTGACGAGGACCACGATGAGATGGTGATTGTGAAGGAAATAGACGTGTTCTCCTTGTGTGAACATCACCTGGTGCCCTTCTTCGGCAAGGTCAGTGTGCGTGTGTGTGTGTGAAAGAGAGAGAAGGAGAGAGAGCGAGAGATAAAGGGGTTACTGGGTTCAACTCTATTTCAGATTCTAACTTTCATTTTCTAAAAACACACAACCAGTCTACATTTATGTGAATGCCTTTAAGCCAACAAGAGCCATTGGGCGTTTGTGCATTAATCCGTGTGACCTTTAATCTTGTTTGGCTAACCTCTGGTGATGTCCCCAGGTTCACATCGGGTACTTGCCCAACAAAAAGGTGGTCGGCCTGAGCAAGCTGGCAAGGTAAGTGTACTGGAAGGCCTGCACACATAAATACACACACACACACCTACACACACACAGTGGGAGCTGGCACATAAAAGAGGAACTCCGAGTGTGTGTTAGTTCCTGGTGGCTGAGTTCTTCTGTTATGTTACTGCATTGACCTGGAGGCTTAGGGTATAAGCCCCATGGCCAATATCCAGCCCCAACTCCAGCCACACACACACACATACAATAACCCAGACCTAGCCGCTCTCACCCCATGAGAAAATCCCTTCAGACCTGTGGGAATCCAACCAATATTATCACAGTCTCTCTCTCTCTCTCTCTCTCTCTCTCTCTCTCCCTCTCTCTCTCTCTCTCTCTCTCTCTGTGTCTCCCTTTTTCTTTCTCTGTTACCCCTGCCTTCATCCTGTGTATCCCTCTTCCAGTGTACATCTCTCCCTAACTGATCACACCAACCCACATTGGGAGCCTCACATGCACTCTTGCATCAATACTTGATCAGTAGATTTAGAGGATTTGGAATGAATGATTGACAAACGAAGGCCTATATGAGGTTGACTGGGTACAGGACCAGGGGCAGGGGCAGCCATCTCTTTCATTGTTTATCAAGAGATTAATCATTATTGTGTGTATTAGAACTGCGCTAATTCTGACGGCTTGTTGCCTCCATAGGATTGTAGAGATTTACAGCCGGAGGCTTCAAGGTGAGACATAAACACATTAAAACTCCCAGTGCTTACAAAAGGGTTTTCCTGTTGTTGTTAAGATCATTTACCCCCATTGCCCTTAAGTGGTAGTGTTGGCCCCGGTCTCTCTCTCTAAAACAGCCCCTTCTGCCTCTTCAGTCCAGGAACGCCTGACCAAGCAGATCGCCATGGCGATATCAGAGGCTCTCCAGCCTGCGGGTGTGGCCGTAGTCATAGAGGCTGCGTGAGTACGCACACACACACTCTCAGGCATGGAATGGACTATAAGCTGCTTGAGGTAGTAGACTTACAAATCACATGCTATTCATGGGGGTACATTAATCGGGATGTCCTGGCCACGTTCTACATGTCGTAGGCACGTGTGTAAGCCATGTTTCGTTTGCGTGACAGGCACATGTGCATGGTGATGCGGGGAGTCCAGAAGATGAACAGCCGCACGGTGACGAGCGCCATGCTGGGGGTGTTCCGAGAGGACCCCAAGACCAGGGAGGAGTTCCTGGCTCTCACCAAGAGGGACTAGCAACTCACTATCTCTGGAGCACTGCTCCAGAGATAGGGTCCGTTTACCATCTCCCAGACCCAGCCTTAAAGATGACTTCCTTCCTCACACCTCCTTGATACCATATAGCCTAAACCTCCAAAGCAGGACAGGTCGTGTAGTACATATATAACTTTCTTGTTTGTTTGGTTTTATTATCATTTAACCAATATATTCATGTTTTGTGGTGCTAGTAATCCTGCTGCTGACCCATTCCCACATCTGTGGGTCCAACAACACAATCTCTCCTACCAGACTGAGCTGACGATGACAGTGACAGAAACAGCAGAGATAAAGACCTAAATCAATTTAGCCAAACTCTGGTGCCTTAAGCTAGCTGGAGCTAGGACCTCAGTATTTAAATGACATGCTGTAAATAATATAAATATTCAAGATATGGTGCTTTGATATTGCATATATAGTATTTTGATATTACATTTATTAGGTTTTCTGTCAGTAGAGTGGTCAACTACCACTTACAGAGGTCTTATTCAGTGACTTTATAATCAATCAAGGAAACTACTCTCATGTCTGTGTAGTTCATCTTTTTGGGAGCCATAGTTCACATCTTCTTATGAACATAATGCTCTATTGTCTATTGCCTAAACTAAATAAATCAATGAACATAAACGGTCTCTGCTTGTTTCATACCAGAATAAAATATATATTTGTATGTAAAAAAAACATAATACATGACATCACCAGAGAGACAGATGCAGCATAGGATGGTTGTCTCCACCCGTGATATCCACAGCTTCACAGAAGAGGCAGGGCGTTACTGCTCTCTCCAACACTGAGAATGACCAGAACATCAACCAAGACCACAGAAGCATTAAAAAGAATAACGTTATCAGTGACATAAATAGCATTAGCATCCTTCCCACATGGCCAACACGCACTCGAGAGTGCATCTGTACACACGCAGATCAAACAGCCTGAGGGGGAGTTAGGCCTTTACAAATGTCAGAGTTTAAGCCTGTTGCTGATTCAGTCAGACAGTCTTCATCACCTAGAACTCTAACCCTGTCTAAATTGAGGGTCATACCAGAATTGACATTATGCTGTTTCAAAACATGATGTCAGAGTATGTACACCAGTTGCCAACAGTACACCCATAAGGCTATATAGACAGATGTCCATACATGGAACAATCCAGAACCATATGGTGGGGAATGTTGTTATGCCTAATAGCAAAAAAAACTAAAACACCTAACCAAAATAAAATTGTTTATTGCACAAAGTATTAAACGATATACATTATTTCACAAATAGTTAGTAAAAGAAAAAACAGTCAGAAATCCTGTATCGGTGGAGGCGTCTACTATATTCACCGGTGAATTGAAGGGTGTTTTATGACCACAGTGCTCCTGTGTGTATTGCTGTTGTGAAGCTGAGGGTTACATAAGCCATGTGCAGTACGGAAGGGAAACATGTCCATACACGCATTACACTTCCCATCCCAGGGAATACAGCACAGACGTCTTTCTTTCTGTCTGTCTGTCTGTCTGTCTGTCTGTCTGTCTGTCTCTCTCTCTCTCTCTCTCTCTCTCTCACACACACACACACACACACACAGGGGAGAAAGAAAGGATATCCTCAGCTGATTCTACCTTTGCGATTGGAGCTAGCCTCAGCTCAGACAGGGTTCTAAGAGAAACCTGCTACTACTGTTTATAAAGCAACTGCCGTCTGACTCTTTTTCCCCCACAGCCGCTCTCGTCTTGCTTCTTGATTCCCACCAGGTCAAATGGTCCGTCTCTCAGACAGAGGTCTGTTTGTAGTTTTTGGTATCCAGAACCTTTTTCCCACACATGGCACAGATCCCTGAGGAGGGCAGAAAGAAGGGATGGAGGTGGTGGTTTGAGTGTGTGTGTGTTTGTGTGTGTGTGTGGGGGGGGGGGGAGAAAAAGTTAATTTTCTCAGCAAAACTGTTTTTGTATGCAAATCAGCTGTTAAGTGAAGTCTGAAGCCCCACTGAAAGAGTGTCATACCTTTCTTGTAAGCACACCCTTGGCAATAGTGTGAACCCAACTGGTGAACAGAGCTCTTACAGATCCGGCAGATGGCAAATCCTGACTTCTTCCCATATGGATCAAATCTAAAGAGGGAAAACATAATGAACACACTCACAGCACCACAGTTACATAACATAAACAGTACCTGTACAGGTACTGTTTACTGTTTACCAGTACAGTATGCTTAATGTATGTGCTGATGACATACACCAACAGACTCACCTGGCCTTTTTGGACGTCAGAGCCTTGTTCTCGTTCAGTTTCCGCCCACCACCCTCTGGAAAAACAATAATAATTACTATAAAACCTTGGCAAAAGTTTGACATTCACGACATCATTCTGAACACATCCCCTCCCAGCTAGCTCTACCTGTGGTGTTCCTTGCTCCATCCTTCCAGGTGTCAGGGGTTATTACCTTTCCTAGTTTCTTCTCACCTGAAACAGGAAGTTCATTAAAAGAGCACGAGTTATTTTAATTATATGAAACACTGCGTTTAAATAGAGTTGTGCCATATAGAGATAACAATGTGTTATCTGTTTATCTAACCAGCAAGCTAGCTAACGCTAAAAGCTAACCAGCTTTAGGTATGCTACAAAATCAGCAAATCAACTAAATCAGGATTTACTTTAAATACAACTCTATAATAGCAAGTATTATAGGTATAGAGTACATCAATGTTCTCTTACACTTTTCACAAACCATTTCTTCGTTGTTCAAAGTCGTTATCTAGATATAAATGATTGTCACTTGTTTTCTAGTTATGTAGCGCTTTGCAGTCTCTGAACGTTTGTAAACTTCCGGTATAGTTCTTCCGGTGTTTCTTTTTCTTAACCTGATTGGTTATTTTTCTGACGCAGACTATATTTTATTAGTTCACCAAGATGTCAATCACTGTGCCTCCTGACCTTGCGCAGATGGTTGTAATCCATGTTTACGGAAGAGTTTGGATGAATAAAGCTTTCCGTCTCTGATTGACATATTGTAAAAGGGGTATTTAAATCAAATTGGTGTTGTTTATTTTAACAAAGGACCAAATGCATTTCTGTCGATGTGGAACTAGATAGGTCATGTTATAACAATGTAGCTAGGCTAGCTAGTAGGGTAATGACTAACAACTGTGCTGTGCTTGTCATGCAGGTTGACTTCTTATCGGCATCATGTGGGACCATGAGATTAGAGCCATGGCGTCCTCGCATGCGATTGTCGCCTCCTCGGTGTTTATGGCCACTGTATTACCTGCGGTGCTTGTGCAGGGGTTTTCGGTATATGGCACGCACCTGCTATGGCTGTACTCAGTGGCCGGTGCTGTGGCTGTGGTCAACATCGCCGTCTTCTGGCTGCTTGGAATCAGCCAACCCACCAAGAAACACACATTGACTTACAAGGTTTGGACTATCGCAAATTAAAAAAATTAAAAATAACATATTGTCGATCCTATGTATCAACATTTTCATATACATTGCCTATGTCACCTGTTCCGCCTAATACTGTCCCTGCTCGTCTCTTAGATGTCTAGATTGGTGCGCTCCTGTCTCTATTGCCTTCTCTCCTGTCTGTTCTTCCACACTGTGGTGGTCCTGTATGGAGCACCCATCCTGGAGTGAGTTTTGTTTTTGTTTGTGCGAGAGTGGGAGGCTGTGGGAGTGGGTGGCTGTGGGAAAGAAACATGTGAAATATGACATGAGCTGGCAAGACAGGGTTTTTGGAAGTTGGAATTTCATATTTATGTAGCTGTGTGTCTGCCTCACTCCTGTACCTGTGTGTGTTTCAGGTCTGCCTTAGAGACATTCTCTCTGGCAGTGTTGCTGACCACTCTAACCACGCTGAGATGTCTGTGTGTCCTTGGCCCCAACATCCAAGCCTGGATACGAGTATTCAGCAGACATGGGTGAGCCCTTGTCACCCATCCTCCCTTTTAAAGCAGTGTCTTCTGCTCTTGCTGTGTCCATGCTGACACGTGCTTGTTTGTCTTCAGGGCTATGTCTGTGTGGGACACTTCTCTTCAGATTACAGTGGCCTGTACTGTGGTCGGAGCATGGCTAGGAGCTTTCCCCATACCCCTGGACTGGGACAGACCATGGCAGGTCAGTACACACACACATACAAACACGCATATACACACACACACACACACTGTTTATGACCAAGCACGTTCTCCATCCTGTAGGTGTGGCCAGTTTCCTGCAGTCTCGGTGCTGTGATTGGTTTTCTGACTGGTCTGGTTGCTGCCCCCAGCTGGATACACTGGCATCGCAAACACCTTACGTACAAGAGCAAGTGATGGAAAAGTGTGTGTGTGGTTCGAGTGTGACTGGAGGGTTTTGATACAGCCTAAAGCCTGCTGTTATAGGGTATGCATTTAGTGTACCACAACATTACTTTAACTTAACAAAATATGTACTATACCGGTGTTTTCAGTTCTTCTGCATTATGATAAATGTGATTTTATAATGAAATACAATAAAAAGAGTTTTGAAAGGTCAGTTAATTACACAACTAAAGTATTTGTTTCATTTGGTGTATGGTGAATCCTGTCAGGCTTGTTTTAAGACGGAGAAGAAGGTTACTTTTCTGCAAGGAGCCCTTGTTCTACTGTGGTACTGTGGGGTCGAGAGGCGGGGAGGTGGAGGCCGGTTGGCAGGGAGGTATTTTATGGTGGAGGGTACAATAGTGGAGGAGTGGGGTGGGGGTATATTCCATAGAAATAAATTGATTTGGAATAAATTGGACTGGATCCAGGTTTTTTATTTGAATATTTATAAGGACACGTTTCTTGACAATAAGTCAATAAGTCACTCTCACACGTTAGATACCCAAATAATCTTGCTATATAAAAAAATAAGTGACAGTACAAAGACATAAGACAATTTATTCATACTCTCACATTCACCCCAAATTATCAAATTAAATGTTTGCAGTGTGTTGACTTTGCTAGGTAACAGAATATCATCTTTTGAAATAAAAGTCCTCCAGTGCTGCAGACCTGAGGTCGTTTTTACCATCCAGTCCACAGCATTTCTCCAACATCTTTGGATCGTTTGGTCCCAGGTAGCTGTGTGAGGCTTAAGATAGTTTATTGTAATAATGTTGTGGGCTATTAACACAGGAGCTCTGGGCATATGTAGTTTGTTGTCTTTTAGAAATAAATTAGAGAAACATGCGTACAACAGTAGTTTCAACTCTTAGAGGTACATTTCCGACATAGACTTTTTTTTCATTTCCTTACGACCTCCCGATTAACTTGTAGTTTACTCATTTAAATTAGTAATTTGTAAAAACAAATGTGAGAAAAGTCTGCGATTAAACCACATACTTTCTAACAGAGGATTAGATTTACTGTCACAGTTGAAAGATCCATCTTAATTTGATTGATTTAAATGAGTAATTTGTAAAAGGAAATGTGAGAAAAGTCTGCGATTAAACCACATACTTTCTGACAGAGGATTAGATTTACTGTCACAGTTGAAAGATCCATCTTAATTTGATTGATTTAAATGAGTAATTTGTAAAAAGAAATGTGAGAAAAGTCTGCGATTAAACCACATACTTTCTAACAGAGGATTAGATTTACTGTCACAGTTGAAAGATCCATCTTAATATGATTGATTGATGTTTTGTCAGAAAAGTATCACAGTATTTCTATTTGCAGAATCACAGAGAAGACAGACTTTAGAACAAGGAAACACAAATACAAACATTTACCATCGCTTCACGATCACAGGAGTCAATGCTTTATGCATGCACAAAAGGTTGCCTTTGTGCTGGTTGTGTACAGCTAGCACAACATCACAGAACACCCATTTACTATCATATTCACAACCTTTATATCTTTTCTCAGGGATTATGCTCAATTTTCTTCTGGATTTCCTGTTGCATGGAAAACTTTTAATGACTATAAATGGGAGTAAACTAAATGGAGTCTTTTTGCAGTAATTCAAAGGGAGGGCAGGGACGTTTCAGATGCCATATTCCCTTTCAGACTTTTAATGCAATACAATACAGCACAATGTCTGAGTGTGACAACACCTATTAAAGACACATAATAAACCACAAAGAATGAAAAATATGCAGTGTATTGGCCTGCTTTAAGTGGTGAATGTGTGAATGTGAGTTGGAAATGTAGACTGCTTTTGATCTTACACGTATAGTCATTGCCCTAAAGCTGAATCCTAATGAGGCTGGTTCAATTTGAACCACTATTCATCTCTTTCTCCAGCTTCATTTAAAGTAGTTATTTTCCCCTTTGCTGCCATTCCCCAGCCGCACCTCAGGCAGTCATGATGATGAAGCTTCAGTTGAAGAACATTAATCCTGGTCACTCCCAGCGTGCAGGGTGAGGTCATGCTGTTCTGAATACCTGACAGAACCTGCAGTGACCATAAGGAACGACACCGAGGACCTTGATGACACTGGTCAGATCATTGAGGACGAGGGAGAGATGGAGGAAGACAGCCCAAAGAGGGTGAAAATGACAAGTGAAGAAGGAAAAAAAGATAGAACTCAAAGATCTTCCATGGTAAATTGGAAAACCAATCTACACCATGGAGTACACAGGCTTCAGCCAATCTGATGTCTAGCTGGAACCACCTGTGTCCTTCTCATCCCCCAACTCCGGTTTCTGCCCCTCCTCCATCTGCAGATTCCTGCTCCATTTGAGGAGGAGAGGCAGGGGGCAGTAAGGGAGCCACTTTTACATTTCAGTCAGAAACCTCATCAGAGGTGAGAACACTCAGGTGGAGATTTTTGGAAAGAACATATTAACAAAATGTGTATGAGTGGATAATGTGAAGGCACATGATTGGCCAGTCCCCATGACGGTAGGGTGAACACAGCAGTGTACGCTACATGTACAACACGGTGTCGTGTGGGGCATGTTCGTAGTTGTATCCTCTGGTTGCTTTTGTTATCTGGTTCTGTTTCTTCTGACCAGAGCTTGCAAACAAGAACATTTACATGCACATGCTCACATGCACACAGCAAATTGCACATTTCTCCCCACATTCAATCAAAGACAACATCATTTATATAATTCTTTGCTTTTCGGCAAGCCTATTGTGGCAGTGCTGCGCTTTGAAAGGTAATTTGTCCTCCCCTCTTCCCTCCCTCCTTTTTCCCCACAAGGCAAGAGTGGCTGTGCATAGTGTTAGATGAACCACTCAGTCTTTCCAATTGTTTCTCTCCAGATTGATTCGGGGGGGGGGGAGTACAGAAAGATTGCTAACTATTCTTTCTGTAAAAAAAATATTCATTTGTTTAAGTGGATTCACTGGTGATCAATAGGTGACACTACTGGGCAGTTCTTTCTAGTATTCAGATTCTGCCACCACTGATGTTAGACAAACACATTATATAAACTAGATAGAAGCTTGTTCATTATTTTATTTTTTCTGAGAACACCCACATTCCTTTTCATCCTGATTTCCCCTCCTCCCTCTTGTATGACCTCCCTCATGCAGACTGGGTGGTACTGGTTGTTAGGGCCAGTAAAAGTGCTATTTTACCAGGAGAAAAACATGATTACCTGGGTCGTAAAAATGTAGGGAACTCTGTAGTGATGGTGTCTCTGAGAACACTTACAGCAAGAACAGAACACAGTATTATAAATGAGGGACCTCAAGCAGACTGTCGTGACTCATCTACTTAGACGGAGGTAGAAGAGCGGATGAGGATTTCATGCCGCATGCTTTTATGTATTTATTGACGATTTGTCCAGTTAAGTTATTATACAGTATGTTCTGTCATTCATCAAAATGTGTACCATAGTGTGTCTGACTGTGAGTCTGTTATTTACAGATTACTGTCAAGTTTGGAATGCCAACAGTAGAAATCCCATTCAGATCCAGTAGCCGGGGGAGAATAGTCCACTGGAGACGTCACCCAAGGTTTGACCCGTTATGCAACCCGGTAAAGGGATTTCCTCCACTCATTCATTGATTGAAGTCGATTCTCCTAAAAATCATTTTGAATTCAACATATTTGGATGGATGAGTAAAACAATGTAGGAGAAGCATTCAGGTTCAGGAGTACCACCTTTCCTTCAGCTGTCGAATGTGGAAACCCAGCGTGTCTTGGTAATGACACACACACACACACACACACAGAGCATCTGACATCACACTGGGCCCACCCACACACACCACCGGAGACAGAAAGGGCTTCAAGAGTTAAGTGAGCAGCAGCTATGAACCAGACGGGAGCTCTCCTGTTCACACACACACCCTGGCACGGCTCCCACACAGACTGGGGCAGTGGCTGGTCCAGCCCTGAGTGGGTAGAAAGGTACAACCATGTCTGCCGTTATAAGAGAAGCAGGGTAACACAGTCTGATTCACAAGATATCAAACCCAGAGTCGTTTTACTAGTGGTTCAGATTTATTGGCACACATATAAATATATATTTTATAAATAAAACTGTCATTTACAGGTATGGATTTGAGCTGTAAATGAAATTCGTTATGACGTCTGATGACACACAGAGAAGGCTGGGGGGGAGGAGGTGACAGCCTTGGCCGGCCTGGTTCAAGGCTGGGAACGGTTACTTGTTGCTGGGTTGGGAAGCGATGTAGAGGGCCATGAGACAGTACAGAGCACCCCCTACAGTAAGGGCCATTGTGGTGCGGTACAGGAGCCTATCAGGAATCCCACGTTTCAAATGAACAGGGACCCCATCAGATGTCTGAGTGAGAGAAGGAGACAGAACCAAGAGAGGGAGGGTCATTATGAAGCCAAAGATCCAAACAACAACACACTAGGTTGTGCTGTGGGTATCATACGTGCAGCCGATAAGACCGGGTCTCCTTGTACCTGGAAGAGTCTCTGGAAGTCTGGCACCTTGTTTCCTCCGAGGTACTCCACCGTGGCTCCTGCCTCTGACACAAGCTTAGTGGGAGAAGCAAACACCATGGTCGGGGCTTCAGAGGGAACACCAGGTCTCAGACCCTGAAAACACACACAAATCACTCACACGACTGCTCTACACAGGTCAACACTAGGAACAATGATCACCAACGGAGACCTTTTAGCTGCCTGTCAGAGAGACAGACCCTTTTAAGGTGATTATATAGGTGACTGTGCTACATAACTGATCTCTGACAAGTCTGGTCGCTGGTTAAGTGTCCCAAGGGGGGCAGCTAGATGGTAGAATAACCTGCTGTCTTGAAAGAAAAATTTTCTTCCGAAGCAATCTAATGAGTCGATGTACGCTTCCCTGCTTGCACTGTCTAATGCATTTGATTTCTAGAAAAAACGTTGCAGGTCGTAAGGAGACAGGATGCTGACGTTAGCTTGCTAGCAACGTTAGCTATGAAGGTCAAGAGATCACTAAGCCGGTTACAAGAAAACCCTTAACACACGATAAAGCCCGTTTCAAGCCTTACCTGGGGACTGTATGCGTTGGCAGGAGCAGACCCTGTTAGTCTCTGAGTAAAGCCGCTGAATTTGTAATACATTTTTGGTTAAAGGACAGTGGGAGACGAGATGTTACAGCACCCAAAAACACCGGCAAAAACTCCTCGGTGAAAGAGCTTCCCTCAGTCGGCGTCGATTAATGATGACGTAGAACATTGGCATACATGCAATAGTCCCTCCCCCAAAGAGTATAGAAGCACTTCACTTCTATAGTCTTTGCCTCCCCTTCCCGTGCAAAGCAACCATCTGTCAGTACAAATACTGAAAAGATCATTTAGTTTACATTTTTTATTTGGTTAACTGAACATTGTAAAACAAATATCAGTGGGAATTAGAAGAAATGTTTGGCTAATCACACAAGGAATGCAACTTTATCCTATTTCAAATACAGTTTTTTACAGTCACTTTGACACTAATTTCAGAACCTTGATGTCCTTTTTAGAAACTAGATACAAAACTCGAATCAGTCATTACTTGTAACACAGACTGTCACATGTTCAAAGCATAGCATGTTTCTATATTTAAAGACACCTTGCGCATGCATTAGTTCAAATAATGAATTTATCATGAAATACCATACATTTACATTTAGCCGACACTCTTATCCAGAACAACTTACAGTAAGTACAGGGATTCTCCCCGAGGCAAGTAGGGTGAAGTGCCTTGCCCAAGGACACAACGTCATTTTGCACAGCCGGGATTCGAACCAACAACCTTCTGATCATTAGCTCGACTCCCTAACCGCTCAGCCATCTGACCCCATAGGAACATTCACTTAGATCATCCACACACAAGATACCCATAGTTTCACCATGTAGTTGTTTGTACAATCAATATTGTACTACAAAATATGTGATACATGTTTCATAAGATACTACATCACCATAAATGGACTAAGAGAGAATACTACAGACAGTGGAGTCATTAAAATCAGAAATGTATTGATGAAATACAATCAAATTACAAAATGTCTTTGTTTTTTTGTATCAAAGCAAACTAGCTACAAAAGAACACTATTCTACAGTACGTAAAACATGTACTGCAGTGTTTCTCACCTGGCTCAAAAAACAAACAAACAAAGCAAAAAAAGGATTGATTACTCCTACATTTCCATCAACCCTGTCTTGTGGATTTGGTCACAAGTTTTCATCCACATCACAATGGATGTTTTCATTTGACAAACATCTCTGAAACAATCTCTGGGCATGGCGGATCCAGGCCTGACACTGGTATGCCGTGATGTAATTTCATGCCTCATCCATGGCCTGGAGAAGAGTAACTTGTTCATGAGGGTGCCTATCGTACACCTTCCACCTCCATGTGGAGAAGAATCCTCAATAGGGTTGAGGAAGGGAGAGTATGGGGCAAGTACAAGGCTGTAAATTGTGCATGAGCCTGAAACCATGCTTGCACCAATTGAGCATGGTGTCAATGGATCTCATTATACTGAAACTTTAATCTTCTAAACTTGGAATATTGTTTGTCAGTTTCTATAAAACTATGCATTAAGAGTAATGCAACAGTTACTTATCATTTTGAGCAGTAGTATCAGTTGACAGTTAGATCATTGTAATGTAAGGAAATGACAGACAATTCAGATGTTATGTGTGAATTTCATTTTTAAATGGTGATACTTTGATGTTTAGTTGTGTCATTTTGAACAGATGATTAAAGTTCAATGAACAAATGATCTAACGTGAATGTGTATTGTATCCAAGCAATTGAAAATTGTGTTAGCGTTTTAAAAAAATGTGCATTTTGATCATCAGAGTTTTGTGTTGAGTTTTGAAAAAGGACATCAAGGTTTTGAAATTAGTGTCAAAGTGATTGTAAAAAAATGTAATTAAAATTAATTATTACAAATTCTTATCAAGAGGCTACAAATGACATGTATCACAAGTGAAGTCATGTTTAACCCTTCACCATACAACACAACACATACTGCAGTCTTTTTACAACAGACAAATTAAGTAAGCTACTGTCATGGACAAACTTTTTTAAGCCAATATTGCACTAACTCAGGCAATTTTAAGCAAAGCTTGAACAGGACCGGGGAAAACATCAAGACAAAGAACAAGTTCTCACATACTCTCTAAGAATATAGCCTGGAGCCATAGTCTGATGCTCCCACTAGTGTGTAGAGACACAGAGATGGCAGAAGGAGGAAGAGACAAGGAGGAGGAGGTGAGGAGGAGGAGGTGAGGAGGGATGAGGGAGTGTTATGTGGGAGAGGTGTTGGCTCATCTGTTTAGAGCGCGTCTCTCCTCACCCAATCATCTAACTGTGACGGAGCACCGGACAGGTGGCGCTGGTCAGATTATTTGCTGATGTTTGTTGGTCTGAACATGTGCGCATACGTGTGGATGTGTGTGAGTGTCTGTCTGCATGTCTGTTGAGTACAGTATGTGACGTGTTCAGGACAGTGTACGCTGGGCTGAAAACCTGATACTTTTGTTCAAGGCTCCAGTATGTGACTGACAGCCTACATGAAATGTGGGGAAATCTGTTGCCTTGGAGATATTGTTTATCTTCTGTTCTCTCACTCTGTTGAGTACATGCTGCTTCTCTTTGTACGTGCTGGCTGTCAGGATTTCTCTCTCTCTCTCCATCATTGTCTTCCCATCTCTGTTTATCGCTCAGTTTTCTTTCTGTCTGTTTCCTTGAGCCTGCTTGTCTAACACCTATCTTTCCATGACCCACTCCTTCCCTTCTTCTCCCCATCCCCCTTTCTACTTCACAGGTAGGTGGGGTACCATAGTAACGGGGAGCATCTGGGTCACATGTACGTCACCATCTGGACACAGGCCTCTTGACGACACACACATGTGCACACATTGGCCGTTAAGTTATTTACCATGAGACTGCAATGCAAACAGGATCTGAGACTCAACAGCTTGAAATACGACAATGTTTATGTATGTACATTTCCTGTCCAGATGGTGGTATGTGATTGGTGGAGACATCAAAGCCAGTTAAAACAAGATGGAACCCTTGGAATAAAAAGGATCCGAGGGTTGTAAACGTGTCGCCAGGCAGCAAATAGTGATATAAGTCCAAAGAGTCCAAGTCCCCAAAGAGTGTCAGTGTTGCCCCCAGGATACCTACAACTGTTAGAGAGAGGACATCCTCTGGGTCGTTCCACAAGCTGATGTGGGTGCTTGGGGGCATGAGCTCCAGAAGGTTGTGAGTGGGTCCAGCTCAGTGCGGTATCTGGCCTGACAGGCTACGTGTGTATCTCTCCGAGCGCAGTTTCACTTCCTGGTAGCACTGTACAAAGCTGTGGTAGATGAAGGTGATGGGCAGAGCCAGGAGGACAATACCACTCACCACACACACTCCTCCCAGGACACGCCCCCCCATCGTCACCGGGTACACGTCTCCGTACCCCACGGTCGTCATGGAGATGATGACCCACCACGCAGCCGCCGGGATGCTTGCGTAGTCGTGGTTACGGCCCCCGAGGTCCAGGCCGTACTCTAGCAGCTGGGCTAGAGCGCTGTAGATCGCCATGGCGACACAGACAAACACTAGCAGCATGAGCATCTCCCTGTAGCAGCGGCGCAGGGTCAGACCCAGGGTCTGCAAACCCAGGAAGTGACGGGCCAACTTCATCAGCCAGAACACCCGCATCATCCTCAGCACCCGCAGCGCCACCCCGGCAGCCCCTAGCCCCGCCCCTGGCAACCCCGCCCCGGCTAACACCATTGTGATGTAGTAGGGAGAGATGGCCACCACATCTATGAGGTTTAATGGCTGGCACAGGAAGTCCCACTTATCCCTTGCCACGAGGAAACGCACCCCACACTCAGCAGTGAACCAGCCGATACACACCGCTTCCACAATCCTGCAGGGCACAAAAGAAGAAAAAAGGATCAAGATGTATGAAGTAAAGAGTGGTGTAGACAGGAGGGAGGCATACAAGAGGCAGAGAAAGGGGTATGAAGGATTGCTGATGAAGGAAGTGAAGGAGGACGGGAGCCAAAAGAGACTGCCTTCTAGATGTCATTTACCAGACTGGAGATCGAGAGCAGACAATGGCAGCCAGAATCTTACGAGTTTCCCAAAATAAAAAGAGAGGTTTAAACTAAAAAATCTGTGACGTCATAGTGAGCGAATATTAAAATAAATGATCTATTGTTAATTGTATATGGACGCTTGTTTATTTGTTTTCTGCTTACTTTTCTCATGCTGTGTGTGTGTCTGAGTGTCTGTGTCGGAAAGCGAGTTAGAGAGCACATTTGATAGGGATCAGAGGAGATTGCTGTGATTGTAACGATGACGACCCCGCAATGTGAACAGCAATGTCTCCATGCAAGCAACAATGCAACCTTACTGTAATTACGCGCGGCATTTGAGCTGTAAAAGAAGTCACTTTCAAGAATTTCAAGAAGTTTTATGGAAAAACGCCATCTACCTGTGTTCTTCCACGGTGTTGCGTTTGGCCGTGTCCCAGTCGGGAAGGGTGCTGGCACACAACATGACCATGGATAGAATCACAAAAACGACCGAGACAGATGCCAGAACCTGCGCTGCGATTGATGAATTGGGCTCTTCGAACGTTCTGCGCATCCTATCAAGCCACTTGGCGCGCCCTGTGTCCGTTTCGTGCTCTTGCCCGGTTGCGCACCGGGACTCATCTCCCGGGGATCGCAGGTTCTCCTCCGACAGACTAGATATACCGATTTCAGACAAACGGTCGTCCAGACGCTTTTGGCAGCAGAACTCCAGGTGCGCGCTCTCGAGTCCCCAATAGGCCATCTCGGTGTAGAAAGAGAGCTCGCACAACCCGGGAAGGAAGCGGAGCTTACCGGAGCGCACGTACAGCATGATGAACACAAAAGCCTGTGCATGTCGGTCAAAAAAGAACTCGTTCAAATCCCGGTCGTAGTCATCGCAAAGCTCGAGGACCTCTTTCTCAGAGGCGCACGCGTGCAACCGGCTGACGCGCTTCAGAGGGAAATCCCTGATCACTTCACGGGGGAAAGCATACCGGGTCCCCCCAACGTTGAGCACACAAATGCTCTTACCGAACTTCATCTCACCTTGGTAGTCCCTTATCCTGGTTGTTACACCAGCTGATTAAGACACGTTTTCCTCCGAAGAGTTTAAAGCTGTGGATGGTGATCCGGGCCAGGGAGAAAGTTTCACCTTTGACGCGTTTTCTACCTGGTGCTGCTGCCTCAAGTGGATCATGATACAGCGCTGTTCGCTTGTGCGCAGGACGAACACTCCGCTCTCTGAGCAGACCTCAACTCTCCACCCTTCAGTCCGCAGCCAGTCCAAGCAGTGATGTCACATGTCTCTCCCTCTCTCTTTCTGTCTCTCTATTCACACGCACCCCTCTCTCTTTCTCTCTCTCTCTCTCTCTCTCTCTCTCTCTCTCTCTCTCTCTCTCAGAAACACACGTTTTCTCTGCTTCTCTCTACCACTTCAGAATCAGAATCAGCTTTATTCGCCACTTACACGCACGCACACACACACACACACACACACACACACACACACACACACACACACACACACACACACACACACACACACACAACCCGAGTGAGGACTGGTTTTACGCACCGGAGAGCGCACCCCTTTCCTACACACAATCTCTTGTTCACAAAACTGCTTTAGGTGGCACCTGATGAATAATCCATCGACTAGTTTCTACAAACTAACATAAGAAAAAAATGTTTTGCCTATACAGCAAGTTTATAACACAATTTGCGATAAAGGATACAAACTTGACTTTTAATAGGCTACATATATTCTGAGAGTGTGCGTGTGTTTGTACTACGCATTCGCTCGTTCCCTCCCCCTCTCTCGTCACTAGTGGGTTTTCGGGTTGATCCGAGTCCTTTTGGCGAATGAGTTTACTGTAGGCTATTGTACTGTGAAGACATAGGGAGTGTATCCTACCTACATTAGGCTACCAAAACATCCCGCCTAACTCCACTTTTAAGTCCTGGGACCAGATTTTTTTTTATATCAGCACATTGTGAACTAATCGCAGTATTTTAATATAAACGGTGTGATCATTTTGTATGTTTTTGTTAGTTTATGGTTTGCGTTTCAACACTCCGGGAGGGCAGAAATGGCGGCCAACATGTACCGGGTCGGAGGTATGTCAGTGTTTTTTTTTTATGAAGGCGAAACACAATAATTGTTGTCTCTCGTAGCCAGTCCCTGTAGACGTTTTTGCTCGTGTATAGATGTAGTGGCATTGCCCATAAAACAGAGCTACATTCTCGTGTAGTAGTTTGCAGCAATGTTTGTATTTTTTGTTTTTATGGGATTCAAATATGGGTCAGGCCTCACGTCTGTCGTGGCCAACTAGCTAGTAGCTTGCAAGCTAACATGCTGGCCATACAAAAACAAATCCAGTTAGCTTTTCTAAAAGCCCAATGTCCCATTTTATTGTGCATATTCCCCTACATGATCTCATACACACTGGTAGCATTGCACGGATTACCCTGTGCGTTGCTGGTTGTCTTCACCCATGTTGTTTAGGTGAGGTGCCTTTGTATATTGCCTCCTTTTTGGCACGCTTCCATTTATTGCAAGGTTTTACTGGTTAGCAATGACAATGCTAACTGTTCCCCCGAATTCACCTTATTTGCAGACTGGCTGCATTGAGAATAGTATATAACAATACCCAGATGTTTATGAGGGAGTATGGCGATAATGCTCGCCGTTAGCTACACCTGTGTTAGCTCATAGCTCTTACATGGAATTCCACACCATCGTATTCTTTCACAGAGTCGTTGTGGTGGGTGACTGATTACTTGCTACTTACTACGTTCTAAGTAACCTTCTATCGATAAACTTGCATTGCTAATAATTGCAATAGCAAAATATGCATAGTCAAGTACACAACGATCACGGCATGCACATAGCTAATAAACAGGAAATATATTTTTACGGCGAGCGGTTGTAGTTGTAAGGTTGTTGTTAAATTGGCAACAATGAAGCCATTACAATGCTTTGGCTTTGCTAGGAAGTATCGGAATGTTTGATCACATGATGTCCTCGCCGTTGTTTTTTTAATAGCTTTTACTGCGCTGTTTTATGATCTTGCGGGGCAGAACTGTTGCTGTTTAGCATTACTAGTACCCAGGAAGCCAGGGGAAGGCCGGTAGGACGTGTTTCGGTCATCTGAGTGCACATAAGAGTGATGCAGAACCCATAGCTTTATTTTGTCTGTCAGCTGGTTGTCATCACAGTTGTCATCACAGTTAGTGATTATAGGACATTATGTTTGATGACTACACTAACATACAGCGGTTTCCTGGAGTTTCATGTAGGCTATGTGTTTTTATCGTAATTCACCCATTCACATGTGTTATTTTACTTCAAATTCCTCTGTGTTTGTGTGTGCAAACTGTTTACCTATTAACTGTGTCGGAGGTGTTTCACTGATGACATTAGTACTGATTTCACCTTCTGTTTCAATGCAGACTACGTGTTCTTCGAGAATTCCTCCAGTAACCCTTACCTGATCCGCAGAATAGAAGAGCTCAACAAGGTAGTACTCAAGGGTGTGTGTGTGTGTGAAAGAGCACGAGGGAATGTTAGGACATAAGTGTACCTAGAAAGAAAAGGTGTAGCAGTTGCTAGTGTGCTTAGGGCAGAATATCTTAAATACCTGTTTAGTGTAGGTGGCACCCGCCTCTCCTATAGTACGGGCTATATGTGTGTTTGCCTGTAATATGAGACAAGGAGGCAGATGTTGACTGTGTGTGTGTGTGTGTGGGGGGGGGATCTCTCCCTCTTCTCTTCTCAGTCCTATCACCAGTGTCTGCTTCTAATCTCATACTACTCAATTACTTTGTCTGGTTAATTAAGCTGCCAATCAGTCAAAGAGTATTTGACAGAGCACTCAGCCCACCATGGCAACATGGAGCATCACACACAGGGAAGACAGGCTTCTGGGGAATGCAAGGCTGCCTGTTAGAGGAGACAGTCTGAAATGACCTGCTCTGTCTGACTGTGTGTGTGTTTCTTTCAGACAGCCAGTGGGAATGTTGAAGCCAAGGTTGTGTGTTTCTACAGGAGGAGGGACATCTCACACAGCCTCATCCAGCTGGCAGACAAGCATGCAAGTCAGTGTCTCTCTGTGTGTGTCACAACTGTGTGCGTCAGTGTGAGGCTGGGTGTAACAGGTGTGTGTGTGTGTGTGCGTTTACAGAAGACCTGGAGGAGGAGAAGGAGTGTCCATCAGAGGCGGAGTTAACAGACAAACAGAAGCACCAGCTCCGCCACAGAGAACTGTTCCTGTCTCGTCAATATGAGAGTCTACCAGCCACACACATCAGGTACACACTCACGCATTAGGTACACACACACACACGCATCAGATACACACACATCAGGTACACGCACACACTCACGCATTAGGTACACACACATCAGATACACACACATACACTCACGCATTAGGTACACACACACATTTAGTCATTTAGCAGAGCGACTTACAGTAAGTACAGGGACATTCTCCCCGAGGCAAGTAGGGTGAGGAATCGAACCGGCAACCTTCTGATTACTAGCCCGCTTCCCTAACCGCTCAGCCACCTGACTCCCTACACACATGCGTCAGATACACACACATCAGGTACACACACACACACACACACATCAGGTACACACACACACACACACACACACACACATCAGGTACAAACACATCAGGCACACACACTCACTTACATCAGGTACACACACTCACATCAGGTCCACACACACATTTCAATTTTTTGTGTGCACTCGCAAACCCCATGTTTATAATTGTTCGCCGTAGCACTGCTGTTAGTTGCTTTTATTCTTGTAGTAAATCGAGCGGGTAAAACAGACAACATAGTACTTTTTCTAATTAATTATACAGTTCATACACATGTACTTGTCGCATTTCACTCACACTGTCATGTGTAACATAATGTGTTCACGTTGCTATTCATCTTCCTCGTTCACACACTTTTATAAAAATAATCCATGATCTTGCCTTTTCTCTTGTCCATGATCTGCCAATGGACAAGTACAATCACCAATTGAAATGTAATTAACCAAATTGATTCATTTATTATTTTTGCTGTTGTGTTACGTGGCGGTTAGTAGCTTAGGACATTGACTCATCTTTGTCTCCGGCTCAGAAAGGTAGAGTTCCCTTTAGGTAGCATCTTCTTCGTCTTCCACGAACATTGCGTATAACGTCAAGATAGCCTAGCAGACTGGTGGCAAGACTGAAATAAATGCATGCAATTTTTGCATTCCTTTATTTAGCACAACATTTCTCGTAGAAGGCTTATTGCGGAAAAGCCTTACGTGGGCAGTCAAAACTTTTTAATGCAGGAAGCACTCTGGGTACACACACACACATATATATATGGTGTAAACACACATCAGGTATACACACACAATGACTCCAACCTCCAGCTGTGATGCAGGCACTGCACATGAATACACACTCGGCTAACCATGAAAACTCTAGTCAGGCACTGCACTCCTCTCATCTCCCACTCTCCCCTCAAACTGCTCCCCCTGACCCTCCCCCTCCACTCCTACCACCGTTCTCTAACCACCCTGCTATTACCACCCTGCTCTTACCAAACTGCTCTTACCACCCTGCTCTTACCAAACTGCTCTTACCACCCTGCTATTACCACCCTGCTATTACCACCCTGCTCTTACCAAACTGCTCTTACCACCCTGCTCTTACCAAACTGCTCTTACCACCCTGCTATTACCACCCTGCTATTACCACCCTGCTCTTACCACCCTGCTCTTACCACCCTGCTATTACCACCCTGCTCTTACCACCCTGCTCTTACCACCCTGCTCTTACCACCCTGCTCTTACCACCCTGCTCTTACCACCCTGCTCTTACCACCCTGCTCTTACCACCCTGCTCTTACCACCCTGCTCCTACCACCCTGCTCTTACCACCCTGCTCTTACCACCCTGCTCTTACCACCCTGCTCTTACCACCCTGCTCTTACCAAACTGCTCTTACCACCCTGCTCTTACCACCCTGCTCTTACCAAACTGCTCTTACCACCCTGCTCCTACCAAACTGCTCTTACCACCCTGCTCTTACCACCCTGCTCCTACCAAACTGCTCTTACCACCCTGCTCTTACCAAACTGCTCTTACCACCCTGCTATTACCAAACTGCTCTTACCACCCTGCTATTACCACCCTGCTCTTACCAAACTGCTCTTACCACCCTGCTCTTACCACCCTGCTCTTACCACCCTGCTCTTACCACCCTGCTCCCACCACCCTGCTCTTACCACCCTGCTCTTACCACCCTGCTCTTAACACCCTGCTCTTACCACCCTGCTCTTACCACCCTGCTCCTACCAAACTGCTCTTACCACCCTGCTCTTACCACCCTGCTCTTACCACCCTGCTCCCACCACCCTGCTCTTACCACCCTGCTCTTACCACCCTGCTCTTACCACCCTGCTCTTAACACCCTGCTCTTACCACCCTGCTCTTACCACCCTGCTCTTACCACCCTGCTCCCACCACCCTGCTCTTACCACCCTGCTCTTACCACCCTGCTCTTACCACCCTGCTCTTACCACCCTGCTCTTACCACCCTGCTCTTACCACCCTGCTCTTACCACCCTGCTCCCACCACCCTGCTCTTACCACCCTGCTCTTACCACCCTGCTCTTACCACCCTGCTCCTACCAAACTGCTCTTACCACCCTGCTCTTACCAAACTGCTCTTACCACCCTGCTATTACCACCCTGCTCTTACCAAACTGCTCTTACCACCCTGCTATTACCACCCTGCTCTTACCAAACTGCTCTTACCACCCTGCTCTTACCAAACTGCTCTTACCACCCTGCTCTTACCACCCTGCTATTACCACCCTGCTCTTACCAAACTGCTCTTACCACCCTGCTCTTAAAACCCTGCTCTTACCACCCTGCTCTTACCACCCTGCTCCTACCAAACTGCTCTTACCACCCTGCTCTTACCACCCTGCTCCTACCAAACTGCTCTTACCACCCTGCTCTTACCACCCTGCTCTTACCACCCTGCTCCCACCACCCTGCTCTTACCACCCTGCTCTTACCACCCTGCTCTTAACACCCTGCTCTTACCACCCTGCTCTTACCACCCTGCTCTTACCACCCTGCTCTTACCACCCTGCTCTTACCACCCTGCTCTTAACACCCTGCTCTTACCACCCTGCTCCCACCACCCTGCTCTTACCACCCTGCTCCCACCACCCTGCTCTTACCACCCTGCTCTTACCACCCTGCTCTTACCACCCTGCTCTTACCACCCTGCTCTTAACACCCTGCTCTTACCACCCTGCTCTTACCACCCTGCTCTTAACACCCTGCTCTTACCACCCTGCTCCCACCACCCTGCTCTTACCACCCTGCTCCCACCACCCTGCTCTTACCACCCTGCTCTTACCACCCTGCTCTTACCACCCTGCTCTTACCACCCTGCTCCCACCACCCTGCTCTTACCACCCTGCTCTTACCACCCTGCTCTTACCACCCTGCTCTTACCACCCTGCTCCCACCACCCTGCTCTTACCACCCTGCTCTTACCACCCTGCTCTTACCACCCTGCTCTTACCAAACTACTTCTAGGGGGAAATGCAGTGTGGCATTGTTGAACGAGACAGAAGCCGTCCTCTCCTACCTTGACAAAGAGGTGAGTCAGACGTCTGAACTGTTCACAGTAAAATAGATTCTCACTGATTGCATTGTCCACTTGTATTTGCCTGTGCACTACCTATGTGTTGACTGAGTGTGTGTGTGTGTGTCTGTCTGCAGGATACATTCTTCTACTCTCTAGTGTATGACCCCACACAGAAGACGTTGCTGGCTGATAAGGGAGAGATCCGGGTGGGGCCACGCTTCCAGGCTGACGTACCAGAGATGTTACAGGAGGGTGAGCTATTCTCTCGCACTCTCGCGCTCTCTCTCTCGCTCTCTGACATTCACTCATTAACTCTCTTTCTCATTCTCTCCCTCCCTCCCCCTGTCTGTCCCTGCCTGTGGTCTCCTAGACGAGGCAGATGAGAGAGAGTCCAAGCTGGAGGAGAAGCTGTGGGATCCACAGTGTCCTCTGAGCAGCAGACAGATCGACCAGTTCCTAGTGGTTGCACGGTAGGAAGCTGACCCCTGACCCCGGCCTCCACCCCTTACCCCGGCCTCCACCCCTTACCCCGGCCTCCACCCCTTACCCTAGCCTCCACCCCTTACCCCGGCCTCCACCCCTTACCCTAGCCTCCACCCCTGACCCCGGCCTCCACCCCTTACCTCGGCCTCCACCCCTTACCCCGGCCTCCACCCCTTACCCTAGCCTCCACCCCTGACCCCGGCCTCCACCCCTTACCCCGGCCTCCACCCCTTACCCCGGCCTCCACCCCTTACCCCGGCCAGGACCCCTGCCTCCACCACTGATCCCTGCCTCCACCCCTGACCCTAGCCTCCACCCCTGACCCCAGCCTGCACCCTTGACCACGGCCTGCACCCCTGACTCCTGACCCTGCATACTTGCATAAGGGTGGGAATCTTTTGGCACCTAACGATTCGAATGGATTCTTGGGGTCACAATTCGATTAAAAATCGATTCACGATTCCCCCCCCACTCCTATACTTGCAGCAGTTCATATAACTGTCCTTCACTCCCATCCTCAAACCCTGACCACCACGTCTGCCTCCTGCGGTTGGCTCACAATGCTGTGTGTGTGTTTACAGGGCGGTGGGTACATTTGCGCGAGCTTTGGACTGCAGCAGCTCAGTCAGACAGCCTAGCTTACACATGAGTGCTGCTGCAGCATCACGAGACATCACACTGGTGAGACTCACACACACACACACACACACACACACACATGGACGCAGACACACACACAGACACACGGACACACATACACACACGCAGACACACATACACGCGGACACACACAGACACACGGACACACACACGGACACACACACGCGCAGACACACGGACACACGCAGACACACACACACACAGACTGCAACCACGTAGCATCGCCTCAAGTTAAATAGCCAGTCGGCTGACGGGCTACCTTAACCCTAAACACGTCCCTCTACACGTATGCACACACACACACGCAGACACAGACACACGGACACACATACACACAGACACACACACACGCAGACACACATACACGCGGACACACACAGACACACGGACACACACACACGCGCAGACACACGGACACACGCAGACACACGGACACACACGGACACACGCAGACACATACACACGCAGACACACACACACGCAGACACACACACACGCAGACACACACAGACACACGGACACACACACACGCGCAGACACACGGACACACGCAGACACACAGACACACGCAGACACATACACACGCAGACACATACACACGCAGACACACACACATGCAGACACACACACACGCAGACACACGGACACACATACACGCAGACACACACACACACAGACTGCAACCACGTAGCATCGCCTCAAGTTAAATAGCCAGTCGGCTGACGGGCTACCTTTACCCTAAACACGTCCCTCTACACGTATGCAGTTCCACGCAATGGACACGCTGCATCGCCATGGTTACGACCTCTCCAGCGCCCTGAGCGTGCTGGTGCCGGCGGGGGGTCCGGTGCTGTGCCGGGACGAGATGGAGGAGTGGAGCGCCTCCGAGGCCAGCATGTTCGAAGAGGCCCTGGAGAAATACGGCAAAGACTTCAACGACATCCGACAAGACTTCGTAAGTGTGTGTGTGTGAAAACCGCTACGCGCACGAGTCAAGGCATTGGCCGTGCGTGTGTGTGTGTGTTTCGGAGGCTGCGCTCGGAGTAATGAGTATTTATCTACAGTGTAGAGCCGGCCATCATTTCTTTGGTCTGCCAGCTCAGCTCATGAATACTCATGTTGGATATGGCACCCACACTGCAGAGTCAAGAATAACATCCATATTCTCTCTCTGTCCCTTTCTCTCTTTATCTCTCTTCCCGTCTCCCTCTCTCTCTCCGTCTCTCTCTTTTCATCTCTCTTTATCTCTCCCCCTGTCTTGCTACCTCTCTCTCCCCCTGTCTCTCTTCACCTCTCCCTCCCCCCCTTTGTTGTGTCTCTGCCCCCAGCTGCCCTGGAAGTCTCTGACCAGCATCATAGAGTACTACTACATGTGGAAGACAACAGACAGATATGTCCAGCAGGTGAGGCCATGGGGGTAGGGGCAGCTGGGGCCAGGCTAACACCGCCAGGCTAACACCGCCAGGCTAACACCGCCAGGCCAACACCGCTAGGCTAACACCACCAGGCAAACACAGCCTGTGTTCCTGCTCGGAGAGGCACGGAAAGCTCTCCAAGGTGACCTGACCTCAGTGAGTAGAAACCTGTGTCTGATCTCTCGTGTGTGTGTGTCCTTCTCTCTGAGCAGAAGAGGCTGAAAGCAGCAGAAGCAGAGAGCAAACTCAAGCAGGTTTACATCCCCACATAGTGAGTGACAAAACGACGCATGCGTCTGGGAACCTTGGTTACGTTACCTCAGGCAGCAGGAGGAAAGCTGCAGGAGTGTAACACGCAGCTTCTGTGTATCCACAGTAACAAGCCCAACCCCAATCAGATCTCTGTGACCAATGGGAAGATGGCGACAGTAAACGGGGCGGGGCCTGGAGCCTATCACACAGCAGGAAGTGGCACAGGAGGAGGAACAGGAGGAGGAACAGGAGGAGGAGCAGGAACGGGAGGAGCAGGAACGGGAGGAGGCAGAGCCTGTGAAACCTGCTACTGTAAGTGAGAGAGAGAGAGAGAGAGAGAGAGAGAGAGAAGAGGGGGAGAGAAAGGAGGAGGAGGACAGAGGCTCCCAACTGTGATCCAACTGCCGTGCTTATCTTTCTCCACCTCTTCTCCTCCTCCTTCTCTTCTCCCCCTCCCTCTGTTGTTCACCCTCTCTGCGTTTTCTGCTAACACGTAAATGCTCTTCAACAGACTGATGGTATTCCATGTATTCCATGAGACTGTTGAAGTTGTAAGGGGACACTTAATGTCAGTAATCGGGGTAGGAGGACCCAGAGCCAGGCACTGAGATCAGATCTGTTGATGAAGGAAGGAGGAAGTGTGGTTGATCAGCTCTGACACCAGCACAGCCCCTCCCCCTTCCCTGTGTACGCTGGTTCACCAAGACTGTCTATCAGGAGTCATCCATCACCAAAACCTACCACTCTGCAGGGATTCTCACCACATACTGACCACATCCACTAAGACACATACACTATGCTAATGCTGCTTATTTCCTGTGCGTGTGTGTGTGTGTGTTCCCCAGCCATGCAGTCAGCCCAGTGGTACTCGTGGGGTCCTCCTAACATGCAGTGTCGCCTGTGTGTGTCCTGCTGGATGTACTGGAAGAAGTACGGTGGCCTGAAGATGCCAAGCAGAGCTGAGGGGCCCGAGGAGAGGACGTCCCCCACACCAACCACCAACGTAAGATCTCCCCAGCCCTGTCTCCCCAGCCCTGTCTCCCCAGCCCTGTCTCCCCAGCCCTGTCTCCCCAGCCCTGTCTCCCCAGCCCTGTCCCCCGGCCCTGTCTCCCCAGCCCTGTCTCCCCAGCCCTGTCTCCCCAGCCCTGTCTCCCCAGCCCTGTCCCCCGGCCCTGTCTCCCCAGCCCTGTCTCCCCAGCCCTGTCTCCCCAGCCCTGTCTCCCCAGCCCTGTCTCCCCGGCCCTGTCTCCCCGGCCCTGTCTCCCCAGCCCTGTCTCCCCAGCCCTGTCTCCCCAGCCCTGTCTCCCCAGCCCTGTCCCCCGGCCCTGTCTCCCCGGCCCTGTCTCCCCAGCCCTGTCTCCCCAGCCCTGTCCCCCGGCCCTGTCTCCCCGGCCCTGTCTCCCCGGCCCTGTCTCCCCGGCCCTGTCTCCCCGGCCCTGTCTCCCCGGCCCTGTCTCCCCAGCCCTGTCCCCCAGCACTGTCTCCCCGGCCCTGTCTCCCCGGCCCTGTCTCCCCGGCCCTGTCTCCCCGGCCCTGTCTCCCGGCCCTGTCTCCCCGGCCCTGTCTCCCCGGCCCTGTCTCCCATGCCCTGTTTCCCGGCCCTGTCCCCTGGCCCTGTCTCCCCGGCCCTGTCTCCCCGGCCCTGTCTCCCTGTCTCCCCGGCCCTGTCTCCCTGTCTCCCCGGCCCTGTTTCCCTAGCCCTGTCTACCTTTCTCCCCAGCCCTGTCTACCTGTCTCCCCGGCCCTTCTCCTTGTCTCCCCAGCCCTGTCTCCTTGTTTCCCCAGCCCTGTATCCCTGTCTCCCCAGCCCTGTCTTCTTGTCTTCCCAGCCCCGTCTTCTTGTCTCCCTGTATCCCTGTCTCCCCAGCCCTGTCTTCTTGTCTCCCCAGCCTTGTCTCCTTGTCTCTCCTTGTCTTCTTGTCTCCCTGTATCTCCTGTCCCCTGTCTCCCCAGCCCTGTCTCCCTGTCTCCCCGGCCCTTCTCCTTGTCTCCCCAGCCCTGTCTCCTTGTTTCCCCAGCCCTGTATCCCTGTCTCCCCAGCCCTGTCTTCTTGTCTTCCCAGCCCCGTCTTCTTGTCTCCCTGTATCCCTGTCTCCCCAGCCCTGTCTTCTTGTCTCCCCAGCCTTGTCTCCTTGTCTCTCCTTGTCTTCTTGTCTCCCTGTATCTCCTGTCCCCTGTCTCCCCAGCCCTGTCTCCCTGTCTCACCAGCCTTGTCTCCCCAGCTCTGTCTCCATGTCTCCCCAGCCCTGTCCTCCCAGCCCTGTCTCCCTGTCTCATCAGCCTTGTCTCCCCAGCTCTGTCTCCATGTCTCCCCAGCCCTGTCTCCTTGTCTCCCCAGCCCTGTCTCCCCAGCCCTGTCTCCCTGTCTCCCCAGCCCTGTCTCCCCAGCCCTGTCTCCCTGTCTCCCCAGCCCTGTCTCCTTGTCTCCCCAGCCCTGTCTCCCTGTCTCCCCAGCCCTGTCTCCCCAGCCCTGTCTCCCTGTCTCCCCAGCCCTGTCTCCCCAGCCCTGTCTCCCTGTCTCCCCAGCCCTGTCTCCCCAGCCCTGTCCCCCGGCCCTGTCTCCCCGGCCCTGTCTCCCCGGCCCTGTCTCCCCGGCCCTGTCTCCCCGGCCCTGTCTCCCCGGCCCTGTCTCCCCAGCCCTGTCTCCCCGGCCCTGTCTCCCCGGCCCTGTCTCCCCGGCCCTGTCTCCCCGGCCCTGTCTCCCCGGCCCTGTCTCCCGGCCCTGTCTCCCCGGCCCTGTCTCCCCGGCCCTGTCTCCCATGCCCTGTTTCCCGGCCCTGTCCCCTGGCCCTGTCTCCCCGGCCCTGTCTCCCCGGCCCTGTCTCCCTGTCTCCCCGGCCCTGTCTCCCTGTCTCCCCGGCCCTGTTTCCCTAGCCCTGTCTACCTTTCTCCCCAGCCCTGTCTACCTGTCTCCCCGGCCCTTCTCCTTGTCTCCCCAGCCCTGTCTCCTTGTTTCCCCAGCCCTGTATCCCTGTCTCCCCAGCCCTGTCTTCTTGTCTTCCCAGCCCCGTCTTCTTGTCTCCCTGTATCCCTGTCTCCCCAGCCCTGTCTTCTTGTCTCCCCAGCCTTGTCTCCTTGTCTCTCCTTGTCTTCTTGTCTCCCTGTATCTCCTGTCCCCTGTCTCCCCAGCCCTGTCTCCCTGTCTCCCCGGCCCTTCTCCTTGTCTCCCCAGCCCTGTCTCCTTGTTTCCCCAGCCCTGTATCCCTGTCTCCCCAGCCCTGTCTTCTTGTCTCCCCAGCCTTGTCTCCTTGTCTCTCCTTGTCTTCTTGTCTCCCTGTATCTCCTGTCCCCTGTCTCCCCAGCCCTGTCTCCCTGTCTCACCAGCCTTGTCTCCCCAGCTCTGTCTCCATGTCTCCCCAGCCCTGTCCTCCCAGCCCTGTCTCCCTGTCTCATCAGCCTTGTCTCCCCAGCTCTGTCTCCATGTCTCCCCAGCCCTGTCTCCTTGTCTCCCCAGCCCTGTCTCCCCAGCCCTGTCTCCCTGTCTCCCCAGCCCTGTCTCCCCAGCCCTGTCTCCCTGTCTCCCCAGCCCTGTCTCCTTGTCTCCCCAGCCCTGTCTCCCTGTCTCCCCAGCCCTGTCTCCCCAGCCCTGTCTCCCTGTCTCCCCAGCCCTGTCTCCCCAGCCCTGTCTCCCTGTCTCCCCAGCCCTGTCTCCCCAGCCCTGTCTCCTTGTCTCCCCAGCACTGTCTCCCTGTCTCACCAGCCCTGTCTCCCTGTCTCCCCAGCCCTGTGTCCCCAGCCCTTTCTCCCTGTCTCCCTGTCTCCCCAGCACTGTCTCCCCAGCACTGTCTCCCTGTCTCCCCAGCACTGTCTCCCCAGCACTGTCTCCCCAGCACTGTCTTACCTGTCTCACCAGCCTTGTCACCTCAGCCCTGTCTCCCCAGCCTCTCTACCAAGCAGCACCACTGTCCAGCACAGTCAATCTACCATGCATAAACTGGCAAACTGGCAGACAGTTGTATTGCTCTTCCAGTGTTTGTGTCTTTCAACTATTTTATTACACTTTCTTCTGTCTCTCTGTCTGTCTCTTTCTGTCTCTCTTGCTGTTTCTCTTTCTCTCTCTGTCTCTCTCCCTCCAGGAGCCTCGTTCGCGAGGTCACGGGCCCCGCCAGTCCAGTCACATGGTCCCGGTGCGTAACAGTGGCAGCCCCAAGTCGTCCATGAAGACCAAGCAGGCGTTCTTGCTGCAGGCCACACGCCTCACCAAGCTGGCCAGGCACATGTGCCGTGACCTCATCCGGCTGCGCCGTGCCGCGCGACGCCCCTTTGTGCCCATTAACTGTGGGGCCATAAAGGCAGAGTGTAAGAGCTCTTTCAATTCCTAACTTCCGCTCTGTCACACACACACACACACACACGTTCATACAAACACACTTAAACTCACACCAGGCCCTTTTCATCCTGGCGCCCCTCCCCCCCGCCCACACACACCTCTCCCCCTCCCACTGCTGCTCCATCGCCCACCAACCCCCCCCCCCCCCCCGGTCTGTCTCTCTTTCTGTTTTTATTATTATTGTTATATAATTATTATTATTGTTTTTGTATTCTTCCCCCCCTCCCCTGTTTCCAATAAAGACTGCCTGTCCTCATAAGTATTTGAGTTCTGATCATATTTTCATTTTTCTGTTTTTCTTTGTTTTTCTCATTACGGTCTTAAATCACTGTGAGCTCAAAGTTTCCATCACTGACAGTTGTGGAAAACCTTAAAGAGATGCCTTAGTTCAGGGGAGGGCAGAGCTCAGTGGTTAGAGCACTTCAATCTGGAAACTTTAAACCCCTCCTGTACTGTATGTGTCCTTGGACAAAAGTGTAAATAAATGCATTTATTTATATATTAGTTATTCAAGGATGACCGTCCCCCCCAACACACACACACAACAACACAAACATAATCAGCGCTCTTCCTATGACTGACTGTAGATGATAGTGACTTCCATATTGTAGTTTGAGCTGTATATTTCCAGGCTTGATGGAGGAGGCATATTTTACTAAGAGATGCTCTATTTTGCACAGCGCCCCCTGGGGGTGGCCAGCCCAACCTGTGCTGGTGGGGCCGAAGTGCCTGGTTAAACTGGGAACGTTTCAACCTGTTCAGATGGATAACCAAGCCTAGGGCTCAGCTCACTGCTGTGTGTGCGGGAGTGTGTGTGTGTTGGATTTATGAGCCTCAGTGCACAAATTAGTGCTTCCCATGCTTGTCATAGTGTGAGTGTGTGTGTGTGTGTGTGTGAAAAGGAGAATGTATTGTAATCAGGGATGGATTGAGACCAGTTATTCAGTTCCTACCTCTTCCAGGATAGAAGCATAAGCAGGCAGAGTTGGGGTAAATGTGTCAGTCAGAGTGGTGGAACAGGACTGGCAGGTTCAGCCACAGACCTGCTCCTCTTCACATGGAATATCTCCACACCATCCATTCATCCCCTCCTGAGTTTGACGTTTGTGTCCTTCTTGATTTGTTACCGTAGTAACCCCCTACCTACATGCTTCCGTACATGTAAGAACCTTCGCCTGTCACATGGTGGGTTTCATCCAATAGGTTTACTCTCACCTCTCAGCTCTTTTCCGTTTCTACTCTTTAACCAGGCTTGCAATACCTTCACCCCTCTCTCTGTCTCTCTCTCCTCTCTGTCTGTGTCTGTCTCTCTGTCGCTCTCTCTCTGTGTGAATGTGAGAGTAGTATTCTAATAAAGTCACAGCTGAAACCATCCTATCCGAGTCCTTGTGCTTCATGTGTCTGTGTATCTGTCCATCACGTCGCCACACTCACCGATTTGGCTGTTCAGACCAAAGGAGCAGGAAGGGCCCGCCCCCTACTACAGCATGGGCTCTACCTGCCTGTCACCATCCCACCTCAACCACCCCCTCCCATCCTCTGTGCTTGTGCTGTGGGGTGTGTGAGTACGTGTGCATGCCCGCATGTGTGTGCAGAACAAGGTATGTATTCAGCGTGTTTGCATGTGCGTGTGGGCGCCTATACTTCCTGCGTGTCACCTTTACACCAGATAGGCTGACTCGTTTAATAGCGGATGAAAACTAAATATGAAATACATTTTTGTTTTAAGGTTGCAAGATTGAATAATGTTACTGAACATAAATTTGAATTGAGTGTTTTTATCAGAAGTCCTGACCTGAAATAACTGGATAAAAACTTCTTGCACTTTAAATCTATCACTAGAGATTATTCATTAAGGAAAAATGGAAATGATGAGTTGTATAACCTGTGGGGCTAGTCAAAAGAAGGGCCAAGGGTTCTGCAAAAACATAAACAGATACAACAGTGGATAAGAGAAGTTAATATTATAAATACAATATCACTTCTGTAAATTTGGAATATAATCCTGTACTTCTGTGAGGTACATGGGGAACCGGCTCCATCAAGGTGTGTGCTGGTTTGGAGAGGTGATTCCGTGCGTGTGTGTTTGTGTATCCAGATATGTTGCGAGTGTCGGAGGGTCAAGGGGGCAGGCCGCCCAGGATCCGGACCGCTCCGAGAAGCACCCTCACCAGCGTTGTGCAGTTCCTAGGTAACACACAAACACACAGAGGTTAGACATGTCAGCACCATGTGGTGTCTGGAACAGTCCGTGTTGTTGTTCCAGAGTCTCGCCCGGCCGCTCCGGCGCTGCGCTCTTACCGCACGCCCGGCCTGCAGGCCCCTCCCCCCCGCCGCCTGCTCTCCTCCCTCCCCCATGGACCCCACGGCATGCTGGGAAAGAGGAGCTACCACCACCACAGCAGGATGGAACAGGAGAAAGGCTCAGGTGACACACACACACACACTGCATACAGATGTAACAGATGTAGTCGCGTTGCTTGTCAAGGCTGCTTTCTCCCAATCTTTCCCATACTTGGATTCGAACTCGGGTCCTCGACTCACAAGCGCGACCACCACCTTTACAAACACTTCTTTAACCTGCTAAGCCTAACTAGCTAAAACTAGCTGTTGGATGGTGCGGGTGTGCGGTGTTTATACTGAGGAGTGAGTGTAACCAGTTCAACTCGGTTACACAAACACGAACTGTGGTAGAAATGACTCGTTATTCTAACTGTTCTCTCCATCTGCCCTGCCACAGAGAACCAGGGCCCCACGTCTGGCCCCACGCCCGGCCCCACGCCCGGCCCCACGCCCGGCCCAGCCTCGGGTCCAGTCCTGGTGTGTAGCGCCTCAAACCACTTCCAGCCTCCTCATTTTCACGGGCTAATCAGTAAACGCTCCTCGTCGACAGTGATGTGCTGACACAACGCCATGTCTTGTGTGTGTCCTTCTGATTGGCTGTCACCAGCACAACGGGCGTAGCAGTAGTGGGAGCAGTTCCAGGGGCGGGGTGATGATGCGGAAAAGACGCCCTAACTGGATCGACGCCCCCGATGACAGCTTCTTCCTGGTCACCAGGGAGACAAGGTAGGTGTGGCCAAGCTTCCTCCGTGCCCTCTTATTGGACGCTGGCTTGTCTCTGTGTGAGTGAATGGGAGGCGGATGGCTGGTGTCTGACTGACAGCAGACTGCGTGTATGAAGCACCAGACAGGCCTTGATAGAGAGAGCCACAGAGGGGAGATGCGTTTATCAAACAGTGAACAAAGCAGACCTCACTGGCAATATAACTAAATAATTCCACAGTAGCAGGCTAGTGAGCTGAGAATAGACCTATAAATGGGTTCAGGTTCATCTACCGTGTTTCTCACGAACGCTCTGTTACGGTGAAGAAAGAGACTCCACGGGTTTCCACAAACACTCTCTCCAAAGCTTAGATACTCTGGCACACATATTACGAAGTCTTTCCACTCATGCTACCGTACAAGCACACACACACGCCAGACAGACATGCATGTAGACATCCTGGCCTGATCCCTGACCTCTGACCTCTCGTGTGCCCTGTCTTGGGGTGAGCGCGTGTTGTCCCTGCCTGTGAGTGACTGGCTGCTTGTCTCATTTCAGTGCTGCAGCTGTTAGACACCTTCTCACGGTAAGCCCTCTATCCTGCACACACACACACACACGTACACACAAGAATACACATTCAGAAGCACAAGTTGACCCTGGTAACCTGTGGAGTCTCACAGTGTATTCACCTTTCAGATTCTGAAAGTAGTAGTTAACAGTACTATCTTACTGGATGTAACATATAATACAAACACCTTACTAACTGTTCAGCTCGGATGTTGTAACTGTGACATGGGTTAGCGGTATTTGTGGGTTTTTAGACACACACACTTTAGTTGAGCCATATGTACTGCGTGTATGAATGAATTGTTGTTTGGGTAATGAAAGAAGGAGGATTTGGCCTTGTGATTTGGTACTAGGAGTGTGTCCTAAGGGAGCCTGACACCATGTCCCTTCCCCCAGCCTCCATCCAGTTTCTCTTCCTCTCTCCAGCCTCTCTCCCTCTCCTCCAGCCTCCATCCAGTTTCTCTCCCTCTCTCCAGCCTCTCTCCCTCTCTCCAGCCTCCATCCAGCCTCTCTTCCTCTCTCTCCAGCCTCTCTCCCTCTCTCCAGCCTCCATCCAGCCTCTCTTCCTCTCTCTCCAGCCTCTCTCCCTCTCTCCAGCCTCCATCCAGCCTCTCTTCCTCTCTCTCCAGCCTCTCTCCCTCTCCTCCAGCCTCCATCCAGTTTCTCTCCCTCTCTCCAGCCTCTCTCCTTCTCTCCAGCCTCCATCCAGCCTCTCTCCCTCTCTCCAGCCTCCATTCAGCCTCTCTTCCTCTCTCCAGTCTCTCCCTCTCCTCCAGCCTCCATCCAGCCTCTCTCCCTCTCCCTCTTTGGATTTAGAGGCTAGCTTGCCTGAGAGGAAGCAGACTCCCAGCTTGACTCTGGGTGTAAATACAATTACAACATTACTGGACCACCATATCAATTAACCTGTGTGCGTGTACATGTCTGTGTGTGTGGGTCTGTGTGTGTGAGTGTTTGTGTGAATGTATGTATGTGGATCTGTGTGCATATATGTTATTTGTGTGTGCGTGCCTATGGACACTAAGTTAGTGTGTGGGTTTGTATACGTGTGTGTTTGATATGCTGACTCTGTTGATAGTGTTTCTATGTTTCTGACCAGAGACAGAAAAAGAAAACACTGTTCTGAGTTAGGAGAGGGTTGTGACAGAACCAACCAGGGGCAGCTACCCAAGCCTGAGCCTATGTTTCCCAGAATAACTCATTAATTACGTCCACTATGCTAATCTTTTTCATCTGGTAGGCTAGCACTAACGACAGAAGATAGAGATGTCCCCCTCGCCTCCTTCCTGTGGTGAGCAGGAAACACGCTCTGACAGAAGGGGGGAGGGATGGGGTGAAGGGTGGGGTGAAGAGGGAGGGGTGGGGTGGAGAGGGAGGGGGTTGAGTGAAAGGTTGGAGAAGGGAGACTGGAAGGAGCTGAGAGGAAAAAGCAGAGGGAGGGTGGTGGTGTTTGTGTGCAGAGTTTGACGTCTGAATGATGGAGGCAGATTGAGCTGTAACATGAACAGAACATGAGCCCCCGTGTGCTACAATTCAGTCACATTGAAACTCCTTTCATCTATTCTGAAATCATTTCACATCTCTGAGAGAAGGGATGTATATTTATTTCAGTTTTATATCATTTGCAGAGATATGGAGTGACAAATCTGCCCTCTCTAAATCTGCAACCCTGGACAGCAGTAGGTTACCTCTTTGCTGGCACAAATGGAAACAGGGGCATTAATTGAGTTGTGCGTCACAATCATGCATTGTCCCTGATAAGGTCATTCTAATTACTGAACCCCATTCACACTCAGAAGTAGGAGATTTTCTTCTGGGTTTTTCAATTTGGAGAGATGAACAACAAACCTGTTAGAGCCCTTGTGCCACGGGGGGGGAAGAGAGAGGAGGGAGAGGGAAGGAGAGAGCGAGGAAGAGAGAGAAACCGAGCTAGAGATGAGGGAGAGCCTGTCAGTGTGCTTGTTCTGTGGGGGTAGAGAGAGAAAGGGAGACAAAGACAGAGAGAGGGGGAGAGAGAGAAAAGAGAGAGAGAGAGAGAGAGAGAGAGAGAGGGGGGGGGGGGAGAGAGAGAGAGAGAGAGAGAGAGAGAGAGAGAGAGAGAGAGAGAGAGAGAGAGAGAGAGAGAGAGAGAGAGAGAGAGAGAGAGAGAGAGAGGGGGGGGGAGAGTGAGAGATGCTGTTGTTTGTGTCATGGTTCCTGGTTGGTGGTGCTGACGCTGCAGACCGTGTGTTCCACAGGAGGGCCAGACGCCTGCTGTCCAGGTCCCAGCTGAGACGCGCCTGTCGGCAGCCCTGTGAACAGATCACCCTCCGCAGGGTCTCTCAGGCCCCGCCGCAGGGGCCCGTCCTCGCCCCCCCACACCCGCACCCCAGCTTGAGGATGAGGGGGCCCATCGTCATCCACGACTGACTCGCTCCGGTCGCTCAGGCCCTTCTCCCCACACCCACCCCCTCTGGAATCACCCACCAACCACCCTGGCATCAAGAGGATTTACTACCTAATACAAACTACTGATTTGGTGCCCACCTCTAACTTTCTAACCACTGGGACAGGGGGGAGGGGGGGGGGGGGAGGTGCGTGTGCACGTGTATGATCATGCTTGTGTCTGTGTTTGCCGCTCTGCTTTATGAGAACAGACACGATGAAGGATCATTCTGGTGTTTTTTTACTTCCGTACATGCTAAATGGCCGTGAGTTGTGAGGCTGTCTCAGTTTGTATCAAGCAGGTCGACCATCTGACTTTGGCATGGTTGTCATCATGTTGCCCAAGATTCCTGACAGGCCACTGTCGTGGAAACAACCAATCAGACTGATCCAACTGCATTTAAAGAAACAACTGCATTATTAAGTAGGCTGAGCACAGACCTATAACTGTGCTAAATACATAGATACTGGATTACTGATCCTCAGTCCTGAGCAAATGACCCCATAATGATCATCAACATTATCTAGCTCTTCTCTTGTACCTTTTCAGACTGTAGTTAATCTGCCCAGATGGAATTAGCTGCCCAAGCTAGCAATGCAGACAGCGAGCAAAGACATATCTCACACCATGTGGGCCTCGTTCATAAGATTGTGTATCGCATACTCATTGTATATTCCACTCATTCTCTTTCTATCGGCTCCTAGCCTGGTCATAGATGACAGCACTTTCGCAGTAAAGGGCACAGGGCTCCTACTTCTTTCACTGGCACCGCCGCATGTATTTGAGGCTAGCCTCTACTGGCCAATTAACGGTTTCTCTTCATTAAGAATGTTTACTTTGGTGTTTCCTATATGTCATGTGTTGAACTGAGATTCAGCTGAATAAAAACCAACACTACACTGATTGTGATGGTATGCACGTATCCACAGAATGTAATGTAATGTATTTTTAATAGCGTGTAATACCGTTGATTGTATCCCAGCCTTCTCCCTCCCTTTTTCTGTCAGGGATTGTGACTGATAGTCCTGCGTGGGATGGAAAGCAGTCTCGACCATTAATACCACAGAAACAGACATCTACAATACCACATTGCGGCATATTAAGGATGACTCTTCAATCATGTGACACAAATTATAAAACAACACAATGCGTGTCAAAGTGGTTGAGAGAGAGAGAACGAGACAGGTCATTAATCCGAGACTAATATGAATGTTGTTTTGAAGATCGTGTGTGTTTGCTGTGTGGAAAAAAGATGAAAGATTAATGTATGGATTAGAACAGATCATTGGAAAATGTAATGGGATGAAAAAAGAGTACTAGAGAAGTAATGCATCATTAGTTTAAATAACCCACAAGGCAAAGTTAATTGTACCTATTGACTGAATGTGGTGACAGTGTCTTTAGCTACCTGTCACCATTTGCTTGATTGATGGCTTTGCTTTGTATTCCCAGGTTGAATTAGCTGTAGGTTCAGACGGATCTGGGGAGCCTAGGTCTAATACCAATCATATCACCCAGTATAGAACTGGACATATAGTAATAAAAACAGAACAAAATAACACTACCAGAAATGTACGTATAGATGAATGTCCCTTTTAATTGCAACGTCATAAAGTCTATTTATCACGTGCAGCGGCGTAGCTCCAGTGGCGCAATCGGTTAGCGCGCGGTACTTATATGACAGTGTCCAGCTGAGCGATGCCGAGGTTGTGAGTTCGAGCCTCACCTGGAGCACAGAATTTTTAACCGGCTACTTACAGACCAAGTGACTCAAACTTCCCTGTATATATTTACAACATCTACGTATAGATATTGACTGTTCTTAAACCGGAATTAGATCGCTGAAACCCAAGTATTAGTTAGGCCGCAAGGTGAACCACGAAAAGTCTTTTAGAAAATGATTCCCGCTCCACAGTCTGGCATCTACACAATCTTTAGCTCATAAAAAAGAACGAGTCATGCTAAGCCACCAAAAAAAAGTTCGTCGATGAAATTCCAGTCGATTATCGTTGCGTCTATGTTTTATGCAGAACTAGTTTCTTTAGAACGTAATAGGATTTTGGCACGGTTCGACACGTGATCGTTCTACACCAATAAGGTAGCTGCTTTTTGTCAACATGGATGGATATATTTGGCAAATAGAGGATGGGACCTTGCACGTAACAGAAATTCGGCCCCTGACAGTGTTTTGCATGTGATACACTGCGGCTGCAAAAGTGCGTGTCAGACAGGCAGATGTTCATGTTTTTCTGCAGGACTGTGTTGCACAGACTTATGTCGTTGTTGTAATTGTGCCAACACAAAAGAAACTGAGGAACTGGAAGATAACTGTCCTGACACTGACAGTAAGGACTGAGTGTCTTTAATCTGTTATTGGGTGTGCTCAAGCCTCCTTTGTTCTCTCACATATATATTTATTTATTATTATTTATTTTCGCCCCCTTAAAGATCAGTCAATATTTGGACTACATACACAACGGCGGTGTCAAAAGGTTCGTCTTGGTAGCGATTGCGTTGGTTGTATTTTTATTTACGTTCCGTTGCATGGTTTAACCCTCGTGCTGCCTTCGGGTCACATGACCCAAAGGTTCATAACGAACCATTGTTGTGTTTACCCAATTTTACCCAATACAAAAACAAATAAAAATAATTTTCTTTTAACCATTCCAATGTGGGGGGTCTGAGACAGCCCGACAGTTAAAAGAAAATGCTTCACTTTGTTTTTGTATGAGGTAAATTTGTCGCAATACGACGGTGGGTCACAATGACTGATGGGTCAGAATGACCCGAAGATAACACAAGGGTTAAGTAGAAATTGCGTTTTTGTGGTGAAAAGTGAAGCTAACGGTGGCTAATTTGCTAGCCACAGTCACTGACGTTACTAACGTCACTACGTCATGAAGGATTCTAATTCTATGTGTCTATTCCAATATGTAATAATAGTATTCAATGACACAAATCTGTGTTCTAGAAAGAGTGGTCTGGAGTCGCAGAGGTCCCATAATATCAGCTTTAATGCAGCAGTTGGAAATCAACTAAGTACAGAGCTCTGGAGTTGTCTAAGTTTCCCTACCCGCAACCGAGTTTGGGCTGGTTCACGAAGTCCAACTGGCTATCTGTCCCTCCCCAGCATATATTTATACAGTGAAATTGAAACACAAGTATCAAAAAAGGGTTCAGCTTGTTCTCTCGTGCGTCAGGGAGTTGTTCTTGCCTACGCGCGTCCCACCTGCTCGGGTGCCATCTCCACCCGGTTTCAAGGTTGTTTCTGAAAATGAAGAGATAGAGACACAAAGAACAGCCTGCTTCCCACACCCAGTGTGAGACCCAATGTTTAAGCCTGAGCACACTTCTAAGTTCATAACTTTAAGAAGCACAATGCATAACTTTAATAAGCACAATATATTCTTTAGTCACTAACGTCACGAAAACACGCGTGACTACCTGTAGCAGAACATTCGTTTCACATCTGTTAACTTGGGGGATAGCTAGGCTAACTATAGCTTTACTGCAAGGCAGCTGCAGAAACGCCACAAGCAAAGAGGCCAGGGTGATAACTATTTACTCATTTTACTTTGTGATGTGAAACACAATTATGAAATGTAATGTACAATATTAGCTGATATTATTAAGGAAGTAGGCCCACATCTACTTTTGGAAACGGTAGTCTACTATTTCACTGAAGCATTAGCATCATGACATTAGCCTCTGTTGCCCGGGCAACACATACTACAGTGGTCTATGATGCATCTGTTTTCAATCTTTAAAATAAACATTCCTCACAAATACATTTTCGTTGTAGGATTTATTATGACATTACATTACAAGTAAACGATTTGTGGGTGAAATTATCATTACCTGTGGTTTCAAACCAGTGTTGCTCACTGCAACGCTAGCCTACGCGAGACACTACAAAAACATCTACACAGCTGTAGGAAGTCAAACGGCGACAGAACATGTTCGGCACTCCCCTTACTTAAATCAAAAGTCTATCTAACTACTAACCTGAACTTCATTGCCACAGCCTAAACGTTGTCAATCTGTTCATGAAAATAATTAATTTCAGCCTAAACCGTACAACGGAACGTTAAATCCAATTCAACCAACGCAATCGCTACTAAGACGAACACAGCAGTAGTCTACTAGTACTGTACCGTAGTACAATTTACCGGGGCAGCTTCTCCACACAGGGCTATATCGCATTTTGCGTTGTTACTGACAATGATCGCTACCAGTGAGATTTTTATGAATGAGCGATTTTCCACTAAATAAATGTCAAGCTTATTTACGTTTTGGGGGACATATTTTCAGTTAGCAGATGGGACTGTCTGAATCGCGATTCCATCTTCTACTGCCGGGTAACGTCGTAGAATAATCTTCAAAGGGGGTTCTTTATTAATGAATGAATGCAATGAGTAGGCTACATGCCTGAAAATATCACGAGAAGGGAAAAACTTAAAATGACGTTTAAGTCATAGAGATTAGGTCCATTTTTACACCGGTCTGCCAAATTTATTCGTTTTGATTCAACGATGAGGCTGCCTCTTGCAGGGGAAATGAGAAGACATCTATTTCATTCTACACTTCACTCGTATTTTCAGTTGTAAATGAGCAGCAAAAAAAATGCTTTTAAATCTATTTAATCTTTATAAATAATAAGTATGCATTTTCATATAAAATATACAGAAATCAGTTGTAATAATGTCATTCAAAAACGGACCCCTGTGCAACCGACGCAAGCAAGCACACCCTACAATTTCCCCAGAAATTGTACCCTCTCTAGTTCCTTATTTTTTGTACAGTTTTATATATCATATTTCATATTTTTCATTACGATTGTTTTTATGGTTGATCAGTGTTTTCATTTGTGGAAGAATTAATGAATGTTACAACAATATGGCGTGAAATTAGTGCCAGGAGAGCGAGCTCTGTAAAAACGATTTGTAACTTGCAAAAAAGATTTGTGTCTCTGTAGAAAATGATTGGTGTACTTGCAAAAAAAAGTTTTGTGTCTCCGTAGAAGAAGGCAAGATTTGTGTACTTGCAAAAAAGATTTGTAACTTGCAAAAAAGATTCGTGTACTTGTAAAAAAAAGTTGTGTCTCCCTAGAAGAAAAAGATTTGTGTACTTGTAAAAAAAAGTTTTGTGTCTCCGTAGAAGAAAAAGATTTGTGTACTTGTAAAAAAAAGTTTTGTGTCTCCGTAGAAGAAGGCGGGAACACTGCTCCCAAAACCATCTAAGCCAATCAAATACAGCCATTTCTGTGTCTAGTATCATTGGACATTTTCGTCTGTCTATCACACAAAGAACGTCAGCGAATAAGAACAAAACTAGAATGCTGATGATTTCAATGGCGAGTCATTTGGTAAGTAGTTCAAAATATCCATGGGCATGTACCTTTAATGCAACATTTAAAGATTATTCGGTTAGCACACTCTTAACAGTATAAATTAATGTCGTAGTAAGTTGAATAGTTTTTTTAATGTAAATATGTATACGGATATTTAATTAGACGACCAGTCATTAAACCTAGAATTAGTTGGACAATGTGCAGCTAAATTGCAGCCGGTAAGCATCATACTAAACGTTCACAACTTTACATGTTTTTTAATGTTGGTGTATTCGCCATGCTAAACTAAACATGAGCTGGACACACTGGATAGATCTCAAATGTTGGCTGGGAAAGTTAAGCGCATAAATTAAAAAGATATGGATCTTTCACTCTAGAGTGTATTATTTACTGCAGCTTTCATTTCGAATGAAAACCACTAACTATATTGAGTGATTTCGCGGCAGTTCCCTGCCATTTAGCTGCACATTGTCCAACTAATGCTAGGTTTAATGACTGGTCGTCTAATTAAATATCCGAATACATATTTACATTAAAAAACTATTCAACTTACTACGACTCTTATCCATTAATTTATACTGTTAAGAGTGTGCTAACCGAATAATCTTTAAATGTTGCAAAGATACATGCCCATGGATATTTTGAGTTTTGTTCTTATTCGCTGACGTTCTTTGTGTGATAGACAGACGAAAATGTCCAATGATACTAGACACAGAAATGGCTATATTTGATTGGCTTAGATGGTTTTGGGAGCATTGTTCCCGCCTTCTTCTACGGAGACACAAAACTTTTTTTTACAAGTACACGAATCTTTTTCTTCTACGGAGACACAAAACTTTTATTTACAAGTACACAAATCTTTTTCTTCTACGGAGACACAACTTTTTTTTTACAAGTACACGAATCTTTTTCTTCTACGGAGACACAAAACTTTTTTTTACAAGTACACGAATCTTTTTTGCAAGTACACAAATCTTGCCTTCTTCTACGGAGACACAAAACTTTTTTTGCAAGTACACGAATCATTTTCTACAGAGACACAAATCTTTTTTGCAAGTTACAAATCGTTTTTACAGAGCTCGCTCTCCTGGCACGACATAAGTCTGTCTGCCCCCCCAGGTTATTGTAATAGCAGACATGTGCAATTTAGCTAGCAGGGGAATACAAACAACGAAGATCACCAGTTAACTTAATTTAAATGAGCAAGAATATAGACAAATACAATAACAGGCTTAAATTAACTGACAAGTTAGCTATACGACTTCTCAAAGACGCACAATCTCAACTGCGGTGTGAAGCGCGACATGCTATTCTCCGACATGCACTCTGCGTTCACACTGCAGCGTTTTTTAACACTCTGCATCGCTCGCCTTCCCACAGTACACCACGCTCGGGGGCGTGTTAGACAAGTTAATACAGAGTTGTAGTTCTCTAAGGTCACTGTTGTAGTCATGGCCAAGCGTGCAGATTTGGGTTCATGTACTCACAATATCGATCAAAATACCACTTTTACACAACATGTATGTAAGTGCAAGATTTTACTAGTGCAAGATTACAGTACAATACATGTTACGCCACCGGTCACTCAACCAGTCGTTTGTAGGCTGGGCTAGCGAGCTAGCAGTGGCACAGAACAGTCACGTAATGTGACGAGACTGAATTTAAAAGTAGGCTATAAAAACACACTAGGAACAATGACGACATCGGCAACCATGCACCATGCATTATTAGTTTAATGTAATCTTTAAATTCAGGCTCGTCACATTAGTAACTTTGTTCTGAACAGAACTGGGTGTGCATACACATACGAAAAGTTTCTCCTCCATCTTGAAATTGTGAAACCTAGAAATGTTTATCATGACCAACGGTTGCTATGTTACAAGAAACAAGAAACCAACCCGATTTGCCAACGCTAGCGTTTTCACGCTCCTCATTTACATAAAGTTGAGAATCCAACTTGCAACGCTCCGCTCCGTTATGTTTATTACAAAATAAACATAGAGGAAACAAACGTGCAAGGTCCCATCCTCTATTTGACAACCATATCCATCCGTGTTGACAAAAAGCAGCTACCTTATTGGTGTAGAAGGATCACGTGTCGAACCGTGCCACCAAAATCCTATTACGCTCTGAAGAAACTAGTTCTGCATAAAACATAGACGCATCGACAATCGACTGTAATTTCAGCGACGAACTTTTTTTTGGTAGCTTAGCAGGACTCGTTCTTTTTTATGAGCTAAAGATTGTGTAGATGCCAGACTGTGGAGCGGGTTGAAACGATAACAGGGTTCACTTTACAGCCTAAGTGTGGATCGATGGATTACAGATTTTTGTAGTCCAGAAACACTTTCTGTCCTTTCATTTCAAAGCGGACTTCTTTCAGTTCTTTTTCAGACACGCTTAGTTTCAGACTTGGCGAAACATTGTTGCACAGCACCGCCTGTAGGTTAGTATGATGGTTGTCATCCATTGTTTCATAAGATATCAAATATTAACCAGCAGAGGGCAACGATTCCTCACTATATTCAGTCTGTTCAAACCAAGGTGAGTGAATCCCTTCGACTTGAAAGGTCAATTGAAAAAGAAAAATGAAACTATTGAAGATTGTATGAGTTATACCGCACGACAGATGGAGTCAAATTTAAGAATAGTAAAAAATAGTAAAAAACTATAATAATAATTTGAAAATTTGACAGAAAGAATTCAGAAAAAAATTATGAAGCTGAGAAAAATGGGTTTGCTTGTTGATAAATGTACCAATGGACAGGAAATATAATTAATACAACTGCTCAATTCCTTCAATGTCCTCCCTGTATTGTTAGACAAAGCATCTTGCCTGCACGGAAAAGACTATAACCAAAATGCCAGATTGATTGAAGATAAATCTAAGCTTGTAAATACATATTTTGCATTCCTCGTGGGTGATGTATTAGTGTGTGTGTGTGTGTGTGTGTGAATGAAGGGGATCTGTCCCCCTAAGCTCTGTAAGCTGGGAATGAACAAGCAGAAGATTGCTGTAATGATGTGACCTAGATGTCCCAGTGCTGATCTCTGGGCTGAAAAAAATGAGAGTGCCGTTCAATACCCAGCACCTCTCCCGCACCCCCCCCCCCCTCCCCCCATGCATCTGGGCCAGGACACAATCTGTGGGCCTTTATCAGCAGGAGTCTGGGGTAGGCTGTGTGTGTGTGTGTGTGTGTGTGTGTGTGTGTGTGTGTGTGTGTGTGTGTGTGTGTGTGTGTGTGTGTGTGTGTGTGTGTAAGAGAGAGCTGAGCCATGTAAACACAGAGGATCAAAGCTCAGATTTTGGAGCGTGTGCCACTTGTTCTTGGTGCTGCAGATTAGACATAACAGTTTTTAATTTTCTCTCCTGAGCTGCTTACAAGACGATAAAGCTGTTTGGTTGAAAAAACACCCCCCTTCAGCCGCAGTCTGCCAGGGGCTGAGCAATCATACACATACCCCACCCGAGGGGTCAGCGGGCCACTTTACCCAAGTACAGAGAGAGAGTAAGTACTCAGGATAAACTGTGATTGAACATCCTGTCAGAGAAGAATGATCAAATTCTGACCACCCTAATCCTCCTTCATTGAAAATAGAATTTTACACACACAAACACACACAGAATCACACACATACATACAAAAACACGCTTACTTGGGTGTTTAAAAAGACTTAATCCGACCAGTCTCATAACTCTTGTTGGCTCCTGAGGGATCTGTTCGGATATCTGATGAGTTATTCATTAATAAGACTGAGCGTAATCTGCCAAAACACAAAATGACCCCCTACTATCACCAGATTGGTAACCACTACAAATAACTGGTAACCACTATAAATAACTGAGTTCCTTTGATTCAATTCCATGTGTGTCATATTCGGGGATATCCATATTAAATACTGAACTATAAGGTGTTGCTTTGAGAATCTGTTTACACAAACTTTCCTTGCTTGTACGCCGCCCTCTCAACCCGCACAGCAAAACGAGTGTACCCTTGCCTAACGTCAGAAGGTTAGAGGGATGACATTAACCAATGAAGTGGTTGTTTCGAACAGGGGTACAGGTGATTGGCAGTAACAATGTCCAATCGATGTAGGTAATGGTACGAATATCTGACCAACCACCGAGAAAATACTCAAATCAGCACCTCCCCTTGTTCAGTACCCAAAGTCGAAGGATAGCTGGCCTTTCAATGGACGAAAGTGCGATATTTATTTGTGTTATCTAATATAACTAATTCGGACCGTCAACAATTCTTTCGAATACACAGAATTGTTTAAGTTTGTTGTGAGGAACATCATTGGTGTCAAACATGCGTAAAAACCAACGCCATCCAAGCAGGGAACCGCCGAGAAAGGAATTATCGCCGCTCATCTGAGGCCAATCTCGCTTATTTTTGTCAAATAAGGAAACATAACGAGATAGCTAGCTAGGTAGCTAACATTAGCTACATATATACGAAAGATAACACCCAGGGAGCGAATTGAAACTATATTTGTAATTACATCCAGAAAACGTAAGTATTGATGCGAAGACTATTTGACGCACACACTCTTAGCCAGATAGCTAGCGTTACATTAGATAGATATCTAGCTAACAATACTGTTAGATTTAGCTAGCTTGCTAAAGTGGCTAGCGAGTAAGGCCTACTCGTAAGGCCAGGACCAGTCTAATGTCTGGAAATGCAATGGAACGGTGCGTGCAATTGAATAGTTAACGTATTGAATTAGGAATGTACACACGTACCTAGCTCTAGCTAACAGGTCAATTGATCCACAATACATTGCTGATATCTCTCTGGGTTTTACTTCAGCTACCTACATGGTTTTATAATCTTTCAAACTTCATAAAATGTGTTTTTTCTTCTTCCAGGGATTAGACAAACCCCTGTCTCAGCCGGACGTCGGGGGCTAGCTAGTGGCTATTATTGTTGCTTTAGCTAGATAGCTAACAACTTGTAAATGCATCTGGAGGAATGGTGTTGCTAGCTCACTGCACAGATGCCATTTCAATCCAGCTAGTTGGTTAGATTTTTATGGACGCACAGACTGACATTATGCGTAATCATAGCGTTTATTGCATTTGGCTGTCTGCAGTGTAGCGCAGTCAACAAACAACTGCGCGCGTCAGAAATAATCCAATCGGATCAACCGTAATATTAGCATGGTTCATGGGATTATGTAATCTGTAACGTACCCCCTCCCAAATCAAATTGGCTAGTTAAGACACCAACTCTTGCTATTTACTGGTTTTGACGACCATGGAGTCTTCATCCGCAAATAGAATAGAATTAAACTTGTTTAGCTTCTGATATTGTTAGCACGATCACATGCTCATTTAATAGATTCGTTTGTTTAAACCAAATTTGTAAAAGGGGAAAAAAAAAGAATGCAGAGATCTTCCATTTCCTTCCAGTTGTACGATTAGAAAACGATCGTGGTTCTACACATTTTGCTAAACACCATGCTCTTCACACCTAGTCAGTGAAATTTAAGAATATCACAGGTGGGATTAAGTGACACTAACGCAATGTTAGCTAGAATATGGTGAACTGTAACCCCTGCAAGATTAAGGGTCAAACTAAGCAGGTGACCTACAGTGTGACAGCATGGATTTTGACCCCAGCTCTGATCAAGTGATTAGGGTGTTTCATGACAATTGAGAGAGAGAGAGAGAGAGAGAGAGAGAGAGAGAGGGGGGGGGGTGACAGTTCTACTGGAGGGACAGCTGTGATGTGACAAGTGTGTGTGACGGCTGGGGTCGCTCACACGGGCACGGCAGTGTCTGCTGAAGGTGGGTGTGTCAGGGCGTAGGCTCGTGTGCCACTTAAGACAAACCTTATCTGTTTGCCATCCCGGGTCACATGATCACGAGAGGTGGACGTGTGAGTCAGGTGTTGCTTGGCTTCTTTGGAGCCCAGGGTCTTGATTTGTGTGAGGGCATATTTAGGGTGTGTGTGTGACCACAGAGCTGAACCCAGGCACACAGTAGCATTACGCAATCGCTGACCTCCACTTCCCTCTGAAGAGCCAGTGGTTCTTGGCGTGTGTGTGTGTGGGGAGGGGGGTGTCTGGTTTCGTCCTGTGGTTGAGAGAAATGAATGACGGCAGTTTCGATGGTTGAGTGGTCGAGAGTACAATATAAACTTAGGTTTTCAGTGAAACTCTTTGGATTGAGAGAGCCCATATTAGTTTCACTAGTTAGTCCACTTGACTAGTCACTAGTCAAGTGGACGTCAATAGATAGTTTCTTGTAGATTCCACCAGCAATTCCATGTGTTTGCGAATGTCCTTACAGTCTTTTGCTGTGTTGTAAAAGCTGGGTGATGCAACTACCCTATTCTGTCAGTAGAACTCTGTGTGCGTGTGCACGTCAGACCAAGGATGTTGCTGAATGAAGCTCAACCTGGGTGTTTGCAGCGGAAGGTCGCTAGGCAACACCAGTATGTTTGTTTTATTTTTAGAGAGGATCACTGCTGCCGAACACAACAGATGACATACACACACCTCAGCATGCACGCTCACTCCTTGAAGGAGGGATAGTGGGAGGGAGGGATAGTGGGAGGGAGGGATAGTGGGAGGGAGGGATAGTGGGAGGGAGGGAGGGATAGTGGGAGGGAGGGATAGTGGGAGGGAGGGATAGTGGGAGGGATGGGAGTGAGGGAGAGATAGTGGGAGGGAGGGAGGGATTGTGGGAGGGAGGGAGGGATAGGCTAGCGTCGTAGAGTTTGACACCGGCGAGGGTGGCAGCATGGTGGAGGTATGAATGGGGTGACCCCTCTCACCCTAGGCTTGAAATCCAAACCGCAGGGGTATTAATAGACCCGTGTGTGTTTCTCAGAGACACAGGACTGCGCAAGTGGCATGACACTGTGCACTTGCGTACACACACGCGTGCGTGTGTACGCACCCACACACACTCATTCCATTAAGGCCAGCTGGAGTCACTACTTGCGTTTACCAGCCTTTTTTGGGCACATGCTTGTCATTGTGTGTGTAATAGTGTGAGTGCCTGTGTAAGAGAGAGAGAGTGTGTGTGTAAGGGTGTGGGAGTGCCTGTGTAAGAGTGTATGTGTGTTTAAAAGTGAGTGTGTGTGTGTGTGTGTAAGAGTGTAGGGGGAGAGTACACTTCTCTCCTGTGTGGATGGTGAGGGACATGATTCTGTCCTGTGTGGATGGTGAGGGACATGATTCTGTCCTGTGTGGATGGTGAGGGACATGATTCTGTCCTGTGTGGATGGTGAGGGACGTGATTCTGTCCTGTGTGGATGGTGAGGAACGTGATTCTGTCCTGTGTGGATGGTGAGGGACGTGATTCTGTCCTGTGTGGATGGTGAGGGACGTGATTCTGTCCTGTGTGGATGGTGAGGGACATGATTCTGTCCTGTGTGGATGGTGAGGGACGTGATTCTGTCCTGTGTGGATGGTGAGGGATGTGATTCTGTCCTGTGTGGATGGTGAGGGACGTGATTCTGTCCTGTGTGGATGGTGAGGGACATGATTCTGTCCTGTGTGTCTGGTGAGGGAAGTGATTAAGGACTGCTGCTCTGGTCACATGACTGGGGAGACCTTCCTCTCGTGCTGCTCTCTAAAGTTGAGGCCTCTGGAAAGTGCTGGCCAGCCGGCAGCGTGCTTGGTGTGGCCCACGCAGTAACACAAGAGCCGAGGAAGTGTTTAGGTTACTTCAAAGAAAAGTGCGTGTGTGTTGGAATAGTTGGTGTTCCAGTCAAGGTGTGCTCTGTGAGGCCGTCAGCGGCTGTGAAGCAGAGCTCTGTGGAGATGCTTCCTGTCCGTCACACAGCCCTGATGCCCCGTGGTGATGTCAGCATCACTAGCTTGGCACCAGCTGGTCAAACAAACAAGCCCTCAAGTGCCCCCCCCCGCCCCCCCCCCCCCACCGTACTCCTGGTCCTGTAGTAGGGCAGGGGTGTAGATCTGAGATTATTGGATGGGCAGGAGTTGTCTCTTGTTCACTGATGACCTTGGTGGAGGTGGTACCGTGTATCCTCCCAGAACCTCTCTGTAGATGGAGTAGAATGTATCAATCAGTGACTACAGCATGTAACTGACATCTCAAACTACTTGTTCTGTGTCTCTCTCCACGCCTCCCCAGGTGTAGGCAGCAATGGGCGCGTTCCTGGACAAACCCAAGACGGAGAAGCACTGCGCCCACGGCGAGGGCAACGGCCTCCGCTACGGCCTGAGCTCCATGCAGGGCTGGCGGGTGGAGATGGAGGATGCCCACACAGCCGTGGTGGGGCTGCCCCACGGACTCACCGACTGGTCCTTCTTCGCCGTGTACGACGGCCACGCCGGCTCGCGAGTGGCCAACTACTGCTCGGGCCACCTGCTGGAGCACATCCTGACCGGGGGCGCGCAGTTCAGCCCCGGGGCGGGGGCGGTGGACGGCGTGAAGGATGGTATCCGCTCGGGCTTCCTGAAGATCGACGAGTACATGCGCAGCTTCTCGGACCTGCGGCAGGGGCTGGACCGCAGCGGCTCCACGGCGGTGGGCGTGCTCCTCAGCCCCACCCACCTCTACTTCATTAACTGCGGCGACTCGAGGGCCGTGCTGAGCCGTGACGGCCGGGTGGGCTTCTCCACGCAGGACCACAAGCCCTGCAACCCCCGCGAGAAGGAGCGCATCCAGAACGCCGGCGGCTCCGTCATGATCCAGAGGGTCAACGGTTCGCTGGCCGTGTCCCGCGCCCTGGGCGACTACGACTACAAGTGCGTGGACGGGAAGGGCCCCACGGAGCAGCTGGTCAGCCCCGAGCCCGAGGTGTGCGTGATGGAGCGCGCCGCCCAGGGAGACGAGTTTGTGGTGCTGGCCTGTGACGGCATCTGGGACGTCATGTCCAACGAGGAGCTGTGCGAGTTTGTGCGCTCGCGGCTACAGGTGTGCGACGACCTGGAGAAGGTGTGCAACGCCGTGGTGGACACCTGCCTGCACAAGGTAAGCACACACATACACACACACACACACACACACACACACACACAGACAGCTTAGGCCTGTAGACGAGGCGTAACAGGCTGTTGTGGTGTCTGCGTGGCGTCCAGGGGAGCAGGGACAACATGAGCGTGGTGCTGGTGTGTTTGCCCGGCGCCCCCAAGGTGTCTGAAGAGGCTGTGAAGAAGGAGGAGGAACTGGACAAGTACCTCGAGTCTCGCGTCGAGGGTGAGAACACACACACACACACACACTCTCCAAACCCCCGCATGTCTTTCATTCTCACACACACACACCACACACACACACACTAGGGGTGGAACGGTACACTGAAGTCACGGTTCGGTTCATACCGCGGTTCAGACATCACGGTTCGGTACAACGGAGGGAAAAGCAAAACAAACCAGGTTCCTCTATGAGTGAATACGGAGCATTGAAGATGACGTCAATTCCGATTGCGTCAGTAATTTATTTGGCCCTATTTGTATGTGTATCTAATGGCTGGTTAAGCACTGTAGGGAGGAGTAGAATTATTATTATTTTTGTCTCGTTCCAGTGATTGGCACACCTGGGTTATGGCGTTGGATATTTTTAGTCATTTAGCACACGCCAGATGCTTTGTATGCGTTAGCATGTTACATGTATTTCCACTCACATACCCCGCAACCACGTGCGGTGACGTCAGTAAGAGGACAGGCACTGAGTTATGAAAGTCAGATTACCAAATTTATCGGCAGACACCGCTGCTGTCATTTTGACTTGAATTTTGCGGGGATTACGCTTACAATGTAGCTGTTGTAATGACGTTAGCTGCGCAAATGTCCAGTAATATCTCGATTTTAAATGGTCCATGTTTGATACGTAACGTAGGTGATTACTGGCATAACATATTCAGTGTTTCCCCTAGGTTTACAGCTTTTGGGGCGGCGACGGCGACCATGTACAGACAGAAATGACATGCCTTTGTGTCAATAAGATAAATAACATAAGGCCATTTAGTTTGTTTAATAAGAGAGCAAGCTATAGGAAAGGTAACCTTCAATGACTTATTTTGTGATCGGGCGCTATATATATATATATAGGTGTATAGGTTAAAAAATAACTTTTTAACCTGACCTTCCAGGGGGGGGAGGGGGGCCCCGCCCCCCTAATATAATGGGAGGGGAAACACTGATATTTATGTGCAAAGGCACAGCAGAGTTGTGCTTTTCAACGTACATTTTGAAGAATACAGGATTGAAGTGCGCAATGGAGTTTTTTGCTTGTCGTCCGCAGTGAACGGACATTAAAAGCACTGCTTATTTTTGTATTTGATTATGCGTAACTGCTACATTTGTCATCGTAACGTCTAAACAATTGGAATAACACACATATTGCATATATAAATCACAAGAATAAACATTTTTACGTTTGAATTTTGGCAGGGTAGGCAGTGCCTCTACCTTGCCTACCCAGACTGCATGCAGGGCTCCAGACTAACTTGTTGCCTTGGTTGCACTGGTGCGCCTAACTTTTATTTAGGTGCACCAGCACAAAATTTAGGTGCACCCAAATTTTTCCTTGCGTCGCCACAATTTCAAGGTCACCTTTTTATCACGCTCCATATACATTCATATATATTATGTACATGATCTTAAACAAGAATAAGGTGTAGGTAAATATTTTTTTTATTTGAAGCACAATCATACTGTATATATAATATATATATATATATATATATAAATATATTTTAAGTGCTTCACTGAGCTACCAAACTAAAACATTTTAAGCAAAATAAAACATTTCAAAATAGAAAGTGCTACAGTTTAAAAGTGCTTCCCTGAACTGAGACCTAACATTTCATGGCTCAAAGTCTTATAGCAGGTCCCACCTTGCTGTCTCATGCCCTTCAGATGGCCAACACCTGTAATTTGGCCTTCTTGCCCTATGGCCTAGGCTAAATCATCTTGCCACACTCAAAATCCTAGCTCCATGCGTTAGCTCCATGGCCCAGCTTCGTAACTCAGGGGTCCGCAATTCATTTTTACAAGGGGCCACATGAGAAACCTGAAATGTGTTGGAGGGCCTCATCAATTTGCTCACTATTCATTTTCTCCCATTGTAAAAAGCAGTAAAGTATATATTTTGATTAGCTGCTACTGGTTATCAGAAGAATAAGGATATTCTGTAAATATTTATATACATTTACATTTAGTCATTTATCAGACGCTCTTATCCAGAGCGACTTACAGTAAGTACAGGGACATTCTCCCTGAGGCAAGTAGGGTGAAGTGCCTTGCCCAAGGGCACAACTGGCACGGCCAGGAATCGAACTGGCAACCTTCTGATTACTAGCTCGCTTCCCTAACCGCTCAGCCATCTGACTCTAAATATTTTAGATTTTGGTGTAGGTCAAATAGGAAAGATTATAGAAGTAATAAACAGTATAAAAAACAGTGTTTCATTTTATTTGTAACCAGTTAATCTTCACAAACACTGAAAAGTTGTTTTGCAGTATGTTAAAGATGTGGAATTTATCAACTTTATACAAAAAGCAATACGTTTTTTCAGTTCATTTTGTTCTGTGAGAGAAATCCAGTGGGCTTGAACAAGTGCATCGAAATCTGCCTGAATGTCTGAGGTGGATATGCGAAGGACAGCTGACAGGTAATGATCAGGGTCTGCAGTTCAACTAGCAAACCATCAGCCCGCGCCCACTGAATCAGGCAAGTTCTTATTATGTCCGCGTTAGTTTTTTTTCTTCACAGCTTTCACTTTGACCTCAGTAAACAGATACTTAGAAGTCCATGTCTTGTTAAAAGTTAATCAGTGGCAAAGTTTTTCATTTTTGAGGGCTAACCAACAGCTAACTCTCCTGTCGGTGAGGTTGCGCAAGCGCACATATGTAAATCGCCTGATCGCCTGTAGTCTTTTAGGACTACATATTTACTACCGCTCAACACATTTATTTATTTTAAATTTTTGATTTACCTCACGTGGGCCGGATTGAGACAGCCTGTGGCCGGTTATGGCCCGCGGGCCATACAATGCCCAGGTCTGCTAAACTGACTCTCTGGTGCTCAGGTCGTAATTTCAATCACACAGCATGGAGCTACAGGAATATCTGGACCACAGCCAATCAGAGGCAAAGACCCGCCCCATCTCTGTCTCTGATTGGTTTAGACCACGATATGATCCAACCATGAGTGTCAGTTCCGTTTTAGGATAACAAACGCTTAGTTTTTGGAGAGACAGCGGATGCGAGGAGGTTAGGTGCACCGGTGCGACCTAGGAAAAAATTTAGTCGCACCCGTACACATTTTGGTCGCATAGTGCGACCAATTTGGTCGCACTCTAGAGCCCTGGCATGTCACTGCCCACAACTGCTGAACAACGCCGACACGCAGTGCTTGTCTTATCCACCACTCTCTCGCCTGTACTACTGTAACTGGATGGGAAACCAAAGTTTTCCCAAACTTGCCATCTTAAAGAGGCCGGCGGGTCCTCTATCTCTCGTGGGTCGCCACCACTCGCCATACTCGTCCTTAGTGCTGCTAGCTAGCCTATCTGACTCACGGCGGCGCCAATCAGAGCTTCAAAGCTGCAGATTAGATGTCACTAAAGAACACGAGTATCTAACAGTAGTTCTGCATAACATTAATTAATTTGCACGCAAGTTTTATTAATTTTTATACTGTGTATTCTCCGTGTAATTTCATGCACCGAACCGTGACGCCTGTACCGTTCGGTACGAATACATGTACCGTTCCACTCCTAACACACACACACACATTCTCTCCAAACACATGCATGTCATTCATTCCCACTCACTCACTCTCATAAACACACAAAAACCCATAGAAATTCTTTTTTTGTATTCTCACACTGCCAGATTCCAATTGACAACCTAAAAACCCTTTTCCTGTAGACAATTATCGATGCCTTGACCCACTCCACTCCCCTTAAGCAAAACTCCCCCAGTCTGGCCTGCCCCTCCCTCCCAAAGCTGCCAGGGAGACACGGAGGTGACAGACACACACACACTCTGTGACGGTGTGTGTGTGCGTGTGCGTGTGTGTGTCTCCGTAGAGCTGCTGGGTGGCTGTGGGGAAGAGGGGCTCCCTGACCTGGTGTCTGTCCTGAGGAACATCGCCACTGAGAACATCAGCAACCTCCCACCAGGAGGAGGCCTGGCCAGCAAGTAAATACACACACCCACATACACTCACACGCACACACACTCACGCACGCTCTCACATCCTTTTATTTTGTTGCCAATCAGACTCCCATGACCTCATGAATCAAGCATGCTGTACCTTGGTTTTCCTCCTTAGAAGCAGTGTGTTGGCTGACCTGTGTGTGTGTGTGTGTGTGTCCTCCCAGGCGCAGTGTAATCGAGGCTGTGTACAACAAGCTGAACCCCCATAGAGAAGAGGAAGGGGTGAGTTGATCCCTCTGACCTCTCACACCCACAGCCCCACCCCGCCCCCTCCATCAGCTTCAGACTGGCAGCCTGCTTCAGCCCACACACGGCTGTGAGAGGAGTCTGTCTGTCTGCCCGTCTGTCTGCCCGTCTGTCTGCCCGTCTGTCTGTCTGTCTCTGTCTGTCTGCCCGTCTGTCTGGAAATTGTCATGTTGTGACATGAAACGAGGAAAAATGACGACTGTAGAAACGACACTAAACATCTTTTCCATCCATGGCCTTAACACCATGGCAGCCTGGGGTGTTGAGCCTCTGTCTCCGAGAGCCTGTAGAACTGGACAGTACGAGAGCCCGGTAGAACACATCCTCTTACTGCCACTGGGACAACCATGCACCTGACCTCCCCAAAACATGCTGTTTGTATAGTTTAGCAGGGTGTGTGTGTCTAGTTTAACAATAGACTGTGTGGTGTGGCTGGTTGTGTGTGTGCCATGTTCCTGGGTGAATTGAGTGTCTGGGCTGGTCACTCCTTGAGAAGTATCCCAAATCTGGCCAGGGTTAGTCCGTGTGTGTGTGTCTGACGGTGGCGTGTCGCCCCAGGCCTGCGCGGGGGGAGGCGGTGCAGGCGAGGAGGAGAGCGAGGAGGGCGGCCCGGCGGGCCACCTTCTGGAGGCGCTGCGCCAGTTCCGCCTGCACCACCGTGGCCAGTACCGCTCGGTGCTGGAGGAGGCCCTGAGCTCCTACCGGCTGCCCGGCAACCAGGAGAGCCCGCCCAGCCAGGACCAAGAGCGCCCCGCCTCGCCCCCCTCACCCCCTCCCTCGCCCGACGCCCCAACCGGTGAAGACGTGCCCGCCCCCACAGTCGCAGACCAGCCCGCCCCCTCCTCTGCCTGAGCCTCCGCCCACCCCTCAGCCCCACACCCAGCCTCTCCCCCACCTCCATGTAGGGACCCCACACCCAGCCTCTCCCCCACCTCCATGTAGGGACCCCACACCCAGCCTCTCCCCCACCTCCATGTAGGGACCCCACACCCAGCCTCTCCCCCACCTCCATGTAGGGACCCCACACGACAGAGAACGACCAACCCTGGTGAAGACCATGTAGCATCTGGACCTGGAGACCACATGGACACAAGCTCTGTCTCTAGCACAACAACTTGCACAAACATAGACCACCACCCCCACTGTGTGTGTGTGTGTGTGTGTGTGTGTGTGTGTGTGTTTATGTAAGGAAATGACACTCGCCGTAATTGGGAGCTCAGTGTATATTTTCCCTAAAGGGTTTGGGTTTTGCCGATGAAGTGTTTTTAGTGCATTCTGGGCTTTATAGTCATGGGGGGGGTCAACCTGAGTGGAGACTACAAGAGTGGGTTGGGTTGTTCCCGGACCATTCTTTGTGTGTTTGGGAAGACATCCCAGAATGACCTGTACAAATGGCTTCAGATGGGACCTATCATCTCTGCTGTATAAGCACCAGTCTCCAGTCTTCCCATCCTGTTTCATCTACTGCATATTTCTCGGAGACAGCTCCGAGCATTTTTATGGAGCAGTAGCAAAGAGATTTGTTGTGGTTAAACCCTGCCCCGTCTAAGAATGTATCTAGAACATTTGGAAATCAGCAAATTAGTTGTTTACAACAACAACAAATCTATAAAAATTGTAGTTTGGCAGGTGCTCTCAGAGGTGCAAAAATATACTAACTACTGTGTTGTCTCGTCTTGATATGAACTGGGCGTTAAACTGTAAGGTGTGTGAGTCTGAGACCAGTTTATGATTCCTTTTCTTATCCCAGTACATGCATTGTATGTTTAAGCAGTTCAATGCGTTTCAATGTAAGCAACAAACCCTCAAATAAAGCATTGGAGCTCCAGAACTTTGATGTGCGAGTGATTGGGTTACATGTCTGTCTGTCGTGTCCACTGGGTTGTATGAGACTGGCTACCATGGCGACCCTCTCCCTGGGCATGTCTGTGTTGCAGTTGCTTCATGGTCATGGTGTGTTCCTGTGTAGTTGTGTCGGAGCTAGAGGGAGTTAGGTGAGGTGATGACCAGAGCTGGTCATGGATAGACCCAGCCATGTCCTCCTGTAGGTGATGACCAGAGCTGGTTAGAACCATAGCCATGTCCTCCTGCGCTCCTCCTGGTCTTGCCCCTATGTAGCTCTAGTCCCCAGCTGAGAGCCTGCGTGGTGTAGCCACAGCTGGTAGAGCTGTGTGAGTGCATGCAGGGAGATGGCTGATGGAGGGCTGTATTTCCACCCGTCCAGTTCTACTGCGTGACTGTGGAGGAGAGGAGCCTAGGACAGGACAGCTCCATAAACTATTGAGATGCGCTCCCCCTTCTAGCAGTGTTTGTCTATCTGCCAGGTGAGTGGGGGGAGGAGCCCTGGCAGTCCTACTGGTGGGGTGGGGCGGGGCTGGTGGAGCAGGGTAGAGTAAACCAGAGCCGTCCCAGCTTAACTTCTGCTCAACTTGAACACACAGAACGCCAAGAAGGGACCCTGTACATTTTGACATGCTTCCCATTCGTGGGCCAGTATGCATGATTAAACTTTGATCTCTCTCTGTCTCTCTCTCTGTCTTCCACTGTCTTCCCCTCTCTCCCGCTCTCTCCTTTCCTCTCTCTCCCTTCCTCTTCTCTCTCTCAGAGCGCTGCTGACTTAGAGGACCCCTGGTAGCCATGGTAACGACCCCCGTCTCCTCCTTCGATTGGTGCAGCCACCCAGAGGAGGAGTGTCTCCATTGGGCAATGTTCCCTCTCTCCACATGGGGATGTTGTGTTGGAGTGTGTGTGTGTATGTGTGCGTATGTTTGTGTGGCAGGGGACTACATACACACACACACACACACACTCTGCTTAAACCAGGAGGAATCTCTTTTCGGAAATGTTAAAAATTTAAAGAACTGAAGCATCGTAATGGTAGAGATGATTTTTACCATTGAGTTAATTTTTGTGTTTTTTTTTTTTCTCTTTTTTTTCTCCTTTTTTTTGGGATGTTGTTGACAGTGATCACCTGACTTCACAAGCCGTGCGGGGCAACTCTGTGCGTGTGTGCGTGTGTGCGTGCTACATGTGCTTGGAGGAGCAGGTTGGGGGGGGGGGTCGGTAACTTTGTGGTTCTGCTCCTTGTTCAGCTCCAGGACTGTGCTGCCTGACATACCAGCCCTCGCTCCACCGTTCACACACACACACACACACACATTACAACCTTACACACAACCTGCACCCTGCACACATGTGTTGTTCCATCCTGGGGCACACAAGGACTTGGGTTCTACATGTTCATAGTTCTTTAACCCCCACCAGCCCCCTCCGCTTGGCGCCACAAGCCTCAACGGATCTCATCTGCAGATCTCTGGACTCTGATTGGCTCCTGCTGTTGATTGAAATTCTGATTAAATGTATATTTTTCTGTTTGATGATGGTAATGAGGAGGAAAGGGGAAATGAAAACTCTTGGCGCAGGGCCGGGATGGAGAGAGAAGAGTTAGTGGGTAAGATGGCGCGGTGAGAGAGCGCTGTCTGGACTGAGGTATGGGAAGAGAGTTCTAAGAAAGGGTGCGGGGGTCTTCAATATTCTCTAGTTTGTTCAAAGTCAACTGAATGGGAAGTAACCTTTTGGACTATGTGAGGGCAAGGGAGGGCTTGATGGGATGATTCTGTCATGGTTAACAGCCTCAAGCCCTCTTGACCCCCCCCCCCCTCCCCCCAGCTACTCCCCACCCACCAACATCAGGGGGCCAAGGGGCCCCCTGCCACAGGCTTCCAGTTTAACCCTGTGTTTCCTGGTTCTCAGACTGCATTGGTAATGTTTGTATTTGCTGTTGTTTGATTGCACTCACATTTGATTACAGAAAGCGTCTATATATGAAATAAAATACCTGCCAAGGACCAGTGGTCAGAGTGTCTGTCAATGACTGTGTGTTTGTTGACTGTCAGAGAGCAGATCTGAACGGTCAACCACTCCCCCTCCAGGGTTCTTAATAGAGGGAGTGTGTCCACATCAGGGATGAGTGAGACTCCTCCACTGGGGTCTGTGTCTCCAGCCTGTGTCGGTGGTGGACCAGAGAGGGGCCTCCCCTTCTAATCCACCCTCAACATAATTTGATCATAATCTCCCATCACAATCATATATCTTGAAGGTGTTCTCAATCTGCAGGGAGATTAGGGGATTACAGGCAGTGTGTGTGTATGTTTGGTGGGGGCGGGGGTGGTGGGGCTTGATTTAATGATGGGTTACTCCTCCCCTCTGACATTTCAGTCCATCCTGGCAAAGCAGCTCCTGGAAGGACACTAAATGTCAAGGAAACAAACAAAATATTTTTGGGGCCATTCCAGAAATGCTTACATCTGTAGAGAGACGAGTGGGACAATGAAACAAGATGGTGGTTACCCTGACATCTGCCCTGTTCTCCCTCATTTTCCACCCCCTTTCTCGTCTTCTCCACAGCCCACACTCCACACACTTCTTCCTTGAATGTCCTGAATAGATGGTTAGATCGAAGTCTTTCCACAACCTTGAAACCATTTATCACATCTCCGTTCAGTCGACAGGAGTGCTTGCACTGTGGATGCCTGGTGATGAGAACGGATGCTTTGTGCCCTTGCGCATGCTTTTGTTCAGAAATATGCAGGTGCACACATACTCGCTGCATTCACACTTTCATAGACAGTCATTATTTAGCTGCAGGCACTGGTCTCATGGTTGGTCTTCATTTTGAAAGAGAATAAGATGGTTGAAGCCGTTGTCCCCTGAGATGTTCCACCTGGTGTCACACACCTTGATCCTCACTCTCATAGAGAACCTGCTGCTGGAGTTTGTTTTGTTGTGTAGGTTTTCTCATCACTGCTCCTCACCTTCACTCCCTCCTCTCATCCACCCACTCTCTTCCGATGTCATTCATTTCCAGTGACTGTGAGCTGTGAGGCCCTGAGTTTCCATGGCAGTTCTGGGAAATCTCCAGGAAGAACACATGCAAGTTTACAAGCTTCTATGCACACCTTCAAACATTGGATCTGCTTTTTCTGATCATAATTTCAGGACAGAAAATGAGGGTTTGAACACATGACCGGTCGACTGAGGGAACTGGCGCTCGTGTGTGTGTGTGTGTGTGTGTGTGTCAGGAGCAGCATATGATTTTGAGTGGAGTAATTTAGCAGATGAGCGAGAGGCCATTGTCAGAGGGATAATCCATCTCTCGCTGCTCAGATGGGTTAAACACGCAGCAGATTAGACTGGATTATGCAGACCCACACCAGACAGGACAGACTCAACGTTCACCTCCAATTTCACTGACCAATGCCTCCTCCTCCCGCCTCCCACCCCTCTCTCCAGCCCACCTGACCTCTGCTGTGTGAGTGGTGTCTTTTCCTCTCGTTTCAAACTTGATCCTTTTGTTCCGTCTCACTTCCATCACGCTCACGTCTCTCCTCATCTCACCTCTCTCCACATCACGCTCACCTCTCATCATCACGCTCACCTCTCTCCTCATCTCACGTCTCTCCTCATCACGCTCACCTCTCTCCTCATCTCATGTCTCTCCTCATCACGCTCACCTCTCTCCTCATCACGCTCACCTCTCTCCTCATCACGCTCACCTCTCTCCACATCACGCTCACGTTTCTCCTCATCACGCTCACGGTCTCTCCTCATCACGCTCACCTCTCTCCTCATCTCACGTCTCTCCTCATCACGCTCACCTCTCTCCTCATCACGCTCACCTCTCTCCTCATCTCACCTCTCTCTTCATCTCACGTCTCTCCTCATCACGCTCACCTCTCTCCTCATCACGCTCACCTCTCTCCTCATAACGCTCACCTATCTCCTCATCACGCTCACCTCTCTCCTCATCACGCTCACCTCTCTCCTCATAACGCTCACCTATCTCCTCATCACGCTCACCTCTCTCCTCATAACGCTCACCTCTCTCCTCATCACGCTCAACTCTCTCCTCATCACGCTCACGTCTCTCCTCATCACGCTCACCTATCTCCTCATCACGCTCACCTCTCTCCTCATAACGCTCACCTATCTCCTCATCACGCTCAACTCTCTCCTCATCACGCTCACGTCTCTCCTCATCACTGCTTCTCCTTCTTCTGCCTTTTTCTGTTTCCCAACACTAGCAGATGCTGCTCCAAGAAATAGGATTAAGCCTTATAAACAACCAGCTAAATACATACGGCACGAAACCTTCTCTCGTCGGTCTTTCGCCAAATCTCTCAAGACCTCTTGACATTTGGAGCATGTGAATGCATAGAATGCCATAGTTGTTCCAGTAATAATCACCATGGGGAAATCTTTGTTTCTCAAAACCCACTTTGTCACTTTGCCTTCCACCTTTTCTCTCCTACTTTCATCATCTTTCTCTCTCAGAACAACCTGCCTTCAGCTAAACAGCTGTATGTGTGTGTGTATGTGTGTGTGTGTGTGCGCCTGTGTTGTTGTCCAGCTGTTTGTATTTTTGACTGTGGGTATGTTTGCTTGTCAGGTCAGTTATGTTTGTCACATACACACAGAGTAATTAAAAACAACCCCAGCGATGATGTGATATCTGCAGATCACAGGATAATGATTTAATTACAGCATCAACATCTGGTCCACACATTATAACCTACCGCAATGTCCAGTAGGATGATGCTGTATTAGAACTGAATATCTCATTATTATAATCTTGATGTTTTTTGTTTACAGGTACACTGTACATGTTTTTGTGTGTGTTTGTATGGTGCTTTTGTGTGGTGGAGAGATGTTGCTCTGATTCAGCTGTGAGTGACTACTAGACAATGTGAAAGACATTGTAACTTGCACCCATAACTATCTGTAAATGAGGGAAATCGATGAGAATGTTCTTGTGAGATATCTGAGAAATTAATGTACTGTAATCAGTAAATTCACATTTAGCGTCTAACCAGCTATCTAACCAGCAGCTCTATATAACCAGCTGCTCTAACCAGCAGCTCTATATAACCAGCAGCTCTATATAACCAGCAGCTCTGTCTAACCAGCAGCTATGTCTAACCAGCAGCTCTATCTGACCAGCAGCTCTATCGGACCAGCAACTCTGTCTAACCAGCAGCTCTATCGGACCAGCAGCTCTGTCTAACCAGCAGCTCTATCTGACCAGCAGCTCTATCTAACCAGCAGCTCTGTCTAACCAGCAGTTCTATCTGACCAGCAGTTCTATCTGACCAGCAGCTCTATCTGACCAGCAGCTCTATCTGACCAGCAGCTCTAACTAACCAGCAGCTGTATCTAACCAGCAGCTCTATTTGACCAGCAGCTCTGTATAACTAGCAGCTTTATCTGACCAGCAGCTCTATCTGACCAGCAGCTCTAAATAACCAGCAGCTCTGTCTAACTAGCAGCTCTATAAACCAGCAGCTCTGTCTACCCAGCAGCTCTATCTAACCAGCATTTCTATCTAACCAGCAACTCTATCTGACCAGCAGCTCTATCTGACCAGCAGCTCTATCTAACCAGCAGCTATGTTTAACCAGCAGCTGTATCTGACCAGCAGCGGGCTCTGGGGCTCTCACCTCACTGCTCACCCTCTTACCCTGCTCCCTCTCCTCTCCTCTGCTTTCAGGCCTCCCAGACTCTTCATTCTCTCTCTCTTTCCATTCCTACCCTAACAAAAACCTGTCGAGCATCTTGTCCGAGCACAAAAGCACAACAGCACACACAGGAAGTGAGAGCGTCTTAACGAGGGGATTGTGAGCAGACTGAGGGGGAAGATCCTCATTGGAACCGATCAGGGGTTAAAATTGGAGGGCTTAAGAGGCCCACTTAGTGAAGTGTTAGGTCACAAGGGTTAGTTAAAGGGTTCATTAGGACCTGGGCGCATTGTCTAGAGGAACAAGGAGGGGAGATACGGAGGGAGAGGAATCCACTAAAGTTTTCAGTTTGCTCCTCTGCTTGTTTTGGTTGTGTTGATTGTCACCCTCCTCTTCTCCTGCTCCTGCTCCTTCTCCCCTTTTTACTACCCTGCCCCTCCTCATCAGTAGCATCTCCAAGGTTACAAACACACACACATACACACTCTGAAAGAGAGACATACAGAATAAGGAATGGGTAAGAGTATAGCCTTAACACAGACATATACACACAGTGAATGGAGAGAGAGAAAGGAGTGTATAGTAGTTTAACATTGACACAACAGTGTCCCAGTGGTCCGTTTCAGTAAATAAACAAAAAACATTTGAAACAGCTACTCACCCAGCAACAAAGGCAAGCACACACACACACTCACAGACTGTGGCCCGGTGATCAGACTGGGACATCTGTCTGTGGGAGTAATTGGCATTAACCCTTTGAGCTCAACCACTCCTCTTCCATATAGTTCACTACCTTTTCACCAGACATGTGTTTAAAACAGTCCCCTTCCAACCTAAAACACTTACAGTATACCCACAAAAATGTTGGTATATTGTATGTTTTGTTGAAACCTCTGCTACTGTAAGTGCAATTTACCTTTGATAATCAATAAAGTGCTACTCCACAGTTCTCTAAAACACATTTACAGACAGAGACAAAGGCAGACAAACACACAAAACACTTTTACTTTGTCACCAAATAGAGAGCGGTCGACTCCAACCCAGCCTCTCTGCATGGGGTGTTTTTGCTAAGCTGCTTGTCCTGTTCATAATGGCTAACGTCAAACATCAGGTCCTCCAGCAGGACGGAAAACTGGACCAAAGAGCGTATGTTTCTCTAAGTGGTCCACCGTTATTATAATCACTTTTCTCGTTTCAAATCGAATTTGATGTTAAGCCGTTCTCCATTCTATCACATTGGGATTATCATAGGTCTACACCTAACATTAGACTAATAGAGAAGCATATTCAATCAGCATTAACACACTCTAGTCTAAGCCATATGCTCTGAACCAGTACCCTTTGTGAACGTGTGTGTGTGTGTGTGTGTGTGTGGGGGGGGGGGGGGGGGGTATTTTGAAGTTAGAATTTTTGTTATTGTGCCAGTGCCTGTCCTCAATTTTTTGTGGATTTATATTAGGTCCATGAAAGGTGCAATAAAAGTCAGTCTGGTCTGATATATTTTAACAAATAACTGTCAAAAACTTTTTCTGCATTCCATCGTTTATTCCATCGTTTATTAATCTTGACTCTTAAGCTTTGGTTACCAGTACCAAGCTCCCTCCACCACCACAAACGTCATGGTGTTGGTAGGACATGTGTCCATGATCGGACCCAGTTGCATCCTAACCAAACTAAGAGCCCATGTGCAAAGGGCGGCGCTTGCTGGTCTGTGATTGGCAGCGGTATCATTACAACTGCGCAGTGTGACCAATTGAGAGAGACACTGTGTCGCACCCCGCCTTTCAGGTAAGCTAAAGAGAGAAAGAGAGAATCCACAGCCCCAGTCAGACAGTACAAATACTTGACCCGCAACTTACGCTCTAATTTCTCCGTTCCGTTTTTTTCCGGTTCACCAATGGTGTTCAGATCACCGCTTGAGCTATTGTCCGCCTCCCGTCTCCTCCTTCCCCACTTCACCGACCGGCCAACGATCTTACCTCGCGCTCGGTCACCGGAGGAGACCCCAGTTTGCACTCCCGTGGCTCTCCCGGGGCTATGCTTCTCTGCCGCACAGGTGGCCAGTGTGTGTGAGACTCTGGAGGAAACGGGGGACATTGAGCGGCTTGCACGTTTTCTCTGGTCTCTACCGGTTGTTCATGGTACGTGCGACTCCATCACAGAGCACGAATCTGTGCAGCGAGCTCGGGCCGTGGTCGCATATCACACGGGAAGTTTTCGTGAACTTTATCACATCTTGGAGACGCACCGCTTTACGCGCGTTTCCCACGGCAAACTGCAAGCCATGTGGCTCGAGGCACATTACCGGGAGGCGGAGAAGCTACGTGGACGGCCACTCGGGCCAGTGGACAAATACCGAGTACGGAAGAAGTTCCCGTTACCAAGGACCATCTGGGATGGCGAGCAGAAGACGCACTGCTTTAAGGAGCGCACGCGCGGGCTTCTAAGAGAGTGGTACCTGCAGGATCCGTACCCAAACCCCGGAAAGAAACGGGAGCTGGCGCAAGCCACCGGGCTTACACCAACCCAGGTTGGAAACTGGTTCAAAAATCGGAGACAGAGGGATCGCGCTGCCGCTGCCAAAAATAGGTGAGGACTCTTTCACTGTTACCACCTTGGTCTCCATGCGGAAGGAGCCTATGAAAAAGCAGAACAATATTGGGTCAATAACGTTAAATTTATATTTAACGTTAGAGTTAAATTTGAGCATATTATAGGTTGTTGTTAGGATGTTAGGCGAACTAAAACTAAAATAAATAGTTTGCCTATACAACAACTTGGATAAATTGTCATCTAAATAGTTTAATCCTGGAACAACATGAATGAAAAACTGCGGCCAGTTTTCAGTTGTAGTATAGCCTATGTACATTTTGCCAGAAGAAAAATGCTCTTATAAAATGTATTTGTCAAATAAAGCAATTCACAATTATGATATAAACGCATTTAATGTGTGCTCATTGCTTTAAAAAAGCTTATAGGCCAACATTAATTTTAAAAATACATAATTTGAACTAAGAAATAATAAATGCTGTCTAATATTTATTTAGGAGAGATATTTGGTTTCCTCGTGAAGAGCACAATGTGGGACTTTGCTCCGTCAGAAGTTAGACCATAGCCTATCTTTATCTCGGTCCAAACTAGACATTTCTCTCTCTTTCCTCCGTCCTTTCCCTATAGGGTCTATGTTTGTGTGGAAAGTTAATTGCTTGCACGCCCCATTTGACCCACGAACACGCGTGATTGAGTGTCAATGTGTTTGTAATTCAAGGCAGAATCTATACCGGGATTTTTGTTAATATAGGCCTAGTTTACTTTTGATGTTCTTTTTAATTCTCTAACATTCTCCATCTCTTTCAGATTGCAAAATCACGGGATAGGGCCCAACGGCATGCGCGCTCTTACGGGAACCGAATGCAGCCCCATGGGCAGCGCGGAGCATGGGGAAGGGGACATGCATCTCTCGGTAACGGATAGCGACTCTGACTTCGACATTTGACTTTATAAAAACGGACAAGCTTTACCACATCCGGACGCGGATGATCTGATTGTTGTTAGCCTATCTTATTGTCTGGAGACGATAACACATTATCTCCGCGAAAGAGAGATCAAGAGAAATGGTTTCCATGCATTGAGGACACACGGAACTCTTTTAGGCTTGGTTTGAGTGCGATGCGCATCCTCAATACCTCCCAAATACACTTCTTGTCTAAAGATTAATAAACAATTTGACTTACTCTCCTCCCGGTTGTGGTCGGACTGTTTGTCGTTGTTTTAAATTGAACATGAGTTCCTTGTAACTGTCCTTTGACTACATTAGATTACAGTACAATAGACTAGCCTACAGTACAACACCTGTATATGTGAAATGCCCTATTTTGTCTTTGTCCTGAATTGTGTTTTTAAAAAGTTGTCATTTTATGTAAATAAATACATTTAATATATGAGTGTTTGTGTTCTGTCTTTCTTTAGGCTACAATAATATCCATCATGCTGAATGTGCATACAGCCTTTGTGCAAAATTCAGGAATTAATTAGGCATTGAATAGCCTTCTGAAATTTATGAAAAACGTTTCAAACTGTAGCCCTCCAATATAGTGAAGTAATGAGTACAGTACTAGCGGTGCACCTTCAATCCGTGTGCTTACAGCGCCGCCTACTGACAAGTTGTAAGGTAGCGTCTATCTAAACGGCTTTTCTCATGACGTCAGTCTGTTTGATGCCATACTGTTTTTTAACACAGGATGGTGACAGTAGCTTGGACTGAGACATCTGGGTCAAATCCACGGAGCCGCTACGGCCTTAGTGTTTTCACACTTTGCAGACAACACAGGCAGGTGCGGTTCTGAGGGGGGGCGGGGGGGGGGGGAGGGTTTGTGCCCCTGTGACAACAAGCTTGTGGCCCCGCTAAATGTAGTGTCTGGATAATTATACACATGCTCTTTTGCCCGTTAATGCCTGCAATGCAGTGAAGAAAACTATATGACAACAATACTGGTCCCTCTAACAGTACAATTGGCCTATAGAACCTCCTCTGAACAGTAGTAACGTTCTATTAAAGATATGTTACAGCAAAACATGTGAACAGGTATGGTTATATGACCACAGAGGCTATGATGAGCACAAAAGTCATTGGATAACTAGGCTACATGAATGTATTTAGTTTAGCTTGGCATCGCCAGACCAATCCACATTTTCAAATTCCAATGTGTCATCAGCGGGCCCAGACCAAAATGCCACCTGGCTGCAGTTGAATAGAATCAGATAGATACAGCATCAGAGCTAGAAAAGTCCTCTTGTTTAGGGTTAGTTTATAGTTTGTAGTTTGTTTACGAATGACACATCATTGGATTACACCCGCTCTAAATCAAATACACAGTTGTGATTGGTCTGACCAGATCCATTTTGGATGGGAGGGTGGCCAGACGAATTTAACCTGACTTGCTAGATGGTTTGTTACACATATACATATATCTGGGAAGTTGTATTTGGAGATGGTTTGGACAAAGGCAGGCACTTATATAAATACTTGGCAGGTGTTTGGATGAACCATCTGTCTATCACGGGCTAACTTCACCCGGAGCTGCCAGTAGATTCTTAGAGGACTGGTCTGAACCACTGTGGTTTAGACACAAACAGGTAAGCTGGAGTGTGGCAGGATGGATTTATGGTCATGATCTCGCGAATCCAGCAGTTTCACATTATGTACGATGAAGTCATCATATTTCATGTTCGGTCATGTATCACAAACATGCAGTGACTCAAATCTGAAGTCTACAACCTATAGATATCGCCAGATGTTCTTATAGAAGGCCTCTGTGTTTCGTGCCAATTCCAGCCTGTCCAGATGCACGTCTGAAACGTCAGCCCCCGGATGGAAACAGGAGTCTGCCTGGTCCACCACCATCTCCGTGGTCACCCTACATCGAGCTGCAGGTGGGTTTGTGAGCGCCAACAAGTCTACTATCAGCTTTCTGGATTACCCCTCTTCTTTAGGTGAACTCTTCTTTAGATTAAGATCAGGTGCTTGCCTTGTCCAGCCAAGAACAGTCCTCTTTTTGGCCATGGCCATGAAACATGACTTAGTTGCTCTGGCACTGTGTTAGTCTCATGAACTGGCCATCAATTGGGAAATGTTTGTGTATTTCTGCAAAGATCAAACGTTTCGGAACACTTCCTAAAGAAACCAACTCCTGCTGCCAGCCGCCACATCATCCGTGAAGACAAGTGAGTTTTATCAGCTGACACACATGCCCAGGTCCCAACACCACCTCCACCATGTTCCTCAGAGGGGGTGGTATGCAGCACTCGTCTGTTCTTTAAGCGTCCTCTAGGTTTGCATTGGGTAGTGTGTCCTGTGAGGGTTCTGTAAGTGAAGGATCCTGGATGTAGTAGACACAGATACTCCTCATCCTGGAGAGTGTGCCTGATCTGTTGGGCTCTGGTAAATCTTCTCAGTAGAGAGTATTCTCTGGTAGATCTTCTCAGAAGAGCATTCTCTGGTAGATCTTCTCAGTAGAGTATTCTCTGGTAGATCTTCTCAGTAGAGTATTCTCTGGTAGATCTTCTCAGTAGAGTATTCTCTGGTAGATCTTCTCAGTAGAGCATTCTCTGGTAGATCTTCTCAGCTACTGGTTGCACTTTCAGTAATATTGCACTATTTTACTTCACTGTACTTCACTTAGTTTAGAATAGGTTTATAGGGTTAGCAATAGGTTCAGGCAGGAGGACTCAGTAGTGTTGTTAACTGATACTTTATTCCACACGATACAATACATTATTGTAATATTTGATTTGGCATATGGTTGTGCTCGCAGCGGCTCCCTGCCGCAGCCAACTGAGTGAGACCCCGTCTCCTGAGGCCCCGTCTCCTGAGACCCCGTCTCCTGAGACCCCGTCTCCTGAGACACCGTCTCCTGAGACACCGTCTCGACATCTGGGCAGAGAGCAGCGAACGCATTCCCCCTGAGAAAGAAGAAAAAAGAAGAACCAGACAAAGGGTGGAGGGCTGAGGAGGCGGAGGCCGCAGGAGACCGAGAGCGTCTGTGTCGCACTAGCAATGCAAGTGCCGGGATCCCTGCTCTATACCCCGCCCTATCAGGAAGATGTGCCTTGACGCGTGATGACGATTTGCTAATGACGTGCTAGGTCTCGCGTCCCCCTGCATGAACCAGCTCTGCTTGTTTATTATGGTTTAGTATATTGTATATTTATATGTATCTGTATATTTAGGAGGTTTACTTATTTAAGCTTAGCATAGATGTAATTTATGTTCTGTGTACTTATATGTTATGTTATGCCAGGTGCTTGCGTTGTCTTGTCTTAATAATTTCAGTGCCCAGTCTGACCTTGTGTTGTTCTGTGCATCTGACAATAAAAGACTTGAACTTGAACTCAGTAAAGTATTCTCTGGTAGATCTTCTCAGTAGAGTATTTTCTGGTTTTACAGTTTTTTTCTGTCCTCTCTCTCATGGAGAACATTAAAGTCTCTCTCTCTCTCTCTCTCTCTCTCTCTCTCTCTCTCTCTCTCTCTCTCTCTGTCTCTCTCTCTCTCTCTCTCTTTTTCTCTCTCTCTCTCTCTCTCTCTCTCTCTCTCTCTCTCTCTCTCTCTCTCTCTCTCTCTCTCTCTCTCTCTCTCTCTCTCACACACACACACACACACACACACACACACACACACACACACACACACACACGCACACACACACACACACACACACACACACACGCACACACACACACATGCCTGAACCTGCAGATGGCAACAGGCCTGGTCAGGCCACAGTTAGTGTGAACTGTGTGAACACACAGATTCCAACTAAAGAGGGATTGTTATCAAAGTTACGATTGTTGTTGAGCCCATGGACAACTATCTCTACACATGAAGCTGTCATATACTGTAAGCGTGAGAAAGATCTTTGTGTGTGTGTGTGTGTGTGTGTGAAAGAGAGCGAGCGAGATAGCTAATTCAAAATCATGC